>NC_056731.1:811044543-811104543 GCF_019279795.1 Protopterus annectens | reverse complement strand
CCAATTTCCACTATGTTAAAAACTGTAGCCTAATGGTATGTTAATGACCCTTCCACTATGCAGTAAAGTCATGGTTCTACTTCTCAAGCCTGGAGACCACTGCTTTTAAAAGCTTTACTATCTAATTATTGTATATTGCTTATATTTCTGTGGAGCTTTTCCCTGGGCCTCCACTGAAAATGGGCTTTTGGCCCAGTCGGACTTTCCCGATAAACAAATATAAATAAATAAATAAATAAATAATCCCACATATGAATACTTTATATATAAGCATCTAGAATACTTTAAATAATTAGGAAAAAATCTACTTTTTATACAAAGTAGGAGATGGTTCTAAGTAAATAAGACATTGGGAAGATAAACGCATTCATTATCTTATAGATGTTGATTTCTGTTTTAATGTAAGGCATGGTTCTTAATGGTACATGATTGCTGTCCAACTATCAGATTGTTAAATGCAAGTGACTTTTTAAAGTCAAATCAAATTGCTCATAACCAAAAGAAAAACTCATTTAAAATAATGTGTATTAAAAAATTAGACACAAAATAAATATTTTTTCAGAGTGGCTATGCCCACCTGTACCTCCCATTGTAGAAGTCTCTGGCTTCCTTATTCCTACAAACTAAACATACTGATTCTAATATTTTTCTTGGAGGGGAGTTTTCAAGCAAAGGTATTGACTGACTGCAACACATGGCAATATCAGAGTTAGCGTATTTACTTTAGGTAGTGAAGATGATCACCACCCATTGCATGGTGCACGGGAATAGAATCTGTCCAAAAAGATATGTATTTGATTTTTATAAACAAATGTGCACCACGTTAAGTTGTTTTAATTTAAACTGAGTTTCATCATTGCATTTCTTCCATGGCACTTATTCTAAGGATTTGAAAAGCAGCCCTGACTACAGTTACATTTACTTATATGTCATCTCTTCCTTTGTTCTGTTACATGGGAACTTATTTTAACCAAACTTTGAAAGGACTCATAAAATAACTGTTTTAAACCATGAAGCTATGCTTTCAGGTGTTACAAGGGACCTATAGTGTTTCTCTTCAAAATCACGGATGTTTCTTCAATAGTCTAATATCCAGTTAAGACAGACCACAGTGAATAAGCAATAGCATAGTCTTTAAATGTGAATGTTAACTTTTATCTTCTATCAGTGTTATAGCTTAATGATTATTTTGCTACACTATATTTATCATTATTGGTACCCTTTCAAATAAATCATATTGTTTTTTTTAGCCTATTATAGAAGGGATATTTTGATGATAAATCAGTTTTCACTGTTTTTGACTTTACTGTAGTCAGTCATTAATAATTTTCCAAGCACTCTAATATTTCATTTCTGCAGAGCTTCTTCACAACGGCAGAAGAACCTGCCATGCCATACTAGAAATAAACTTTATAATTATCAAAGAGAAATAGCTTTCCTTTCTTCATCATGGAGAAAATCTTTAGCATTTATTGAAGTAGTTTAAATATTTTCACTTTTGGTGACATATTGTTTGTTGCTTGGGTTTGGGGTAAGTGCTGGGCTTTTCTCCATTATAATGGGGTCTTCTAAGTTGAACATTGAAGTGCCTTGTGTATTTTCATTATTTGATATGTTACAGCGCTGGAACACTCCATTCCTTTCTTTACATTAGTCAGCCATACTTCACCTCTGTCAGTCCTGCATTATCCAACTTGTCTTGCTATGACTGGAAAGTTGACTGGTTTTCTGATATAGTGGCTTAGGACTATTGTATATGTGGGGATCTGTAAGAGGTGGCTGCCTCAGTAATTGCCATTTTAGCTGCCCATACCTCAGTATACAAGTGATCAGCTTGGGGGACCACAGCTTTCAGCTTAGCAGGAGTAACAATTAGCATCGTCACTAGTTTATTGACATTGTCCAGTGTGCTGTCAATTAGAGGTTCATGTCACAGTTTTTTTCCCTCTCCTGCAGGTTAACATCAGCTGTCACCCACTTCTGTCCTTATTCAATGATTTTACAAGACCCATCTTAGCCCCTACCAGGTTCAATTTTACCCTAGTCCAATGTTGGTGAGGAAGTCAAGGTAGCTAATGTAGGGAGCAGACCTTTCAAATATCACTATATTGTAGGAACAGGCCTCATTTAAGATAAGCCTATTTTTGGAGGTATGTTCCTATTTTCAGGCTTGATTTACCCCTTCACACAATTTTCTGAATCTCCGTCATTACATGTAATTTTTAAATCTGTCTAGTACACAGAAAAATAATACTACATTATCACCATACTAGTGGCAACAATAAAGAGGACATACATCTTATATCTCTCTTTTTCTGAATCAAAAATAAATGACCTTCTGTGGTAAAAGTTTTCAATATAGTTCATTAAAGTCTACAGATTTTACACACTGTTTCTTTGACAATGTGCTTTTATTTTTCCATCATTTTTGTCATTCTTGTTTTTTTAATGTGTTTCTGAGCAGTATCCACGTGTCCTTGTGAGGGTACTTCTGCACATGTGCAAACTCATGATGGAATGGCTCACTTTCATGCAGCATGGAGCTGGCTCGGCCTTTATGCTGCATATTTCAGTAAGCCTTTAAGCTGCCAATCTCTCCCAGGATATGTGAGCTGACATCGATCACTCACTCACATTCTCCACCTGTAGCCCTTCCAGCACCAGTGTCACTAACCAACTTGGGTCACCTGGGTCACAGTAAAGGCCTTATCCCTCTGTGCCACAGGGTCACTTGTTATGTCACAGATTTTACTCATAATGACTGTGAAGGAACAATGTTCCAATCATCTACCACTCTTTCTATGTAAACAATGCTGCCTCAAGTGTCCCATTACCAGCAATTCATCTTTTCTCATGGTGTTTCATATTTCTACTCTGTACCATAATTTTCCATACCTGCAATATATATCTTGGTTACTTTCTTTCCTTAAAGCTGTTTGCACACACTATTTTTTTCTCATTTGTAGCACTCAAGTGTTTACTGAAAACTCTGACTTTTTTCAAAATATTGTTCTCTTCTTCATAAATTTAGTCATTTTGTACCAAAGCAGTGACAACTGGTCACTAATCAGCACCAATAATTACACTAGGACACTTTTTTATTTTTCTAAAACTGTATTACAAATTCACTTCTTGCAGATTTACAAACAAACAATCCCTATAAAAAGTATCCTGATTTGGGGCCATTGTTCCAAAATAGTTTTGCCTTTTTCTGTGATTCATGTGTGCAATGATTAAGAGCTATGTTATCCCCTATTTTTATTGATAAGAGTTAGCTTTCTATTTATATAGTTAACCTTTCTTTTTTAATGAATATTATCTAACTTCATAATGCTGTACTCCTGTCTTTGTGTATTACTGTTTGTGGACAGAAGTGCTATATCCACTGTACTCTTCATTCATAGCATCTGCTGCAATCCTACATTGTGATTTATATTTCTATACTCTCCCTTGTTATATTTATTTTCTGGCCCTTGTACATATGCTTATCCATTTTGCTCATCATTTATTTATTTATTTATCTTTTGTTGACCAGGTTAGCCCACTAGTCTATGGACCTCTCTTCAAGGAACACATGAGGTGGTATTTCTACCACTAGGATAAATTTGACCAGAGCACTAGGGAACTTCCCTTACTCATCATTGTTGCAAATGGGACCCATTTTGGAGGAACACATTCCCATTTCCATTCCAGGCATAGAGGCAGCCTGAAGAAACAGGGAGGCAGATGGAGAGAGAAGGAGATGATGGAGTTATGAAAGAAAGGGATGAGAAAGAAAATATTGAGACCAGAAAATGTGTGCATGATTCTGGGGAATGTTTCAAAGAAACATGTTTAATAGAGATGATTCAGCAAATGATGGATGTATAATTACAACTTTCCAATCAAGAAGGACATTTGATAAGTAACTGTGACAAATGAAAATTTTATATTTGTAGAGAAATGGGACATGATGCAAAAACTGTGAATTGAAATGTTATAAATGTAACAAAATTGGACATTTATGGATGGATTGCAAAAATTAAAAGAAGAGTAAGGATAAAGAAAAAGAAAGAGAAAGAGAAGAAAATGAACAAAGAGAATTTTTAGAAGTAGTAAAAATAGAAGAAAAATTAGATAAGAAAAAATAATAAAGAGGACATAGAAGAAGGTTCTGAAATAAGTGATAAAGAAGATATAAATTGGGAGGTAGTAAAAGAAAAAAATGATTGTATTGGTAAAAGGGTAAAAGACAGAAAAATACATTTTGAAGGATAAGATACCAAAGAAAAATGAAAGGAAATGGATGAAAAATAATATCTATAGCTAGTCATTCAGGGTTGGTATAATGGTTAGGGTATTTGATTCACAAACACAAGGTACAGTGTTTGATCCTAACCTTTGGGAAGGATGTTTGCTAGGCTTGGAATGGCTTATGAAGAAAGGTGGCCTAGCAATTACCTATGGACTTATGAAACCATGAATCTAAGGGAAAATAAACATTTTCAACTGCTTTCTGTAAATGTGAATAGTATTAAAAATATATTAAGAAAAATATGAATTTTGGAGTGGTGTAACGCATGTGATGTATATGTAATTATATTAGAAGAGAAAAGATTTTTAACAAATGAAGAAAGATTACAAATAGAGAAACTATGGGGAGGAAAGATAATCTGGCATTTGGAAATGAGAGATGTTCTGGAATAGCTGTATTATGTAGAAATACAATAAAGATATTAGATGTGACTTTAACAAAAATAGGAAGAGTAATCATTGCAGATTTAACATGAAAAGGACAAGTGTATAGAATTATAACATTATATGTTTATACTACTTTTAAAGAAAGTGGAAGCTTATTCAGATTTTAGACTATGTAGTGATAAATATGAATATTATAATAACAGGTGACTTAAACTGTGATTTAAGAGGCCAACATAAAAAGAAGAGAAGTAATATAAGAAGAATGTTAGAAGTTAGAAGATGTGGTAAGTTAAAACATTGGTCCAAAAATTCATGGACTTACAAAATGGGTATGTATAAAACTGAAATAGATTATTTTATAGTATCAGAAGGTTTAGTTACAGGAAAAAGGGATGTAGTTAAAATAGTATTTTCTGATCATCTTACAATATGGCTTGAGATAAAGGAAAACAAGGAATATATAAAAATAATTAAAGGAATAAAAAGGATAAACGGGAAAGCATGAAATGAAGAAGAAATACACATTAGTAATACAGTTATAGAAAGATCATATTACAATGAAAGCATTTCATAGAAACTGGTCTGAATAGTGGATGATATTTAGGGAAAATTTTAAGAAGCATTTTTTACAGTGGTAAGATGATGTGAGAAAAGTAGGGAAATAAAAATATAAAAGAACATATAACAATGAATTGGAAGATTTAGAACATGATAGAAAGTACTTTGACAAAGAAAAATAATTATATAAAATAAATCAAGAAAAAAATACAAAAACTGTTATATAAGCAAACATATATCTTACAAGGATAAGTAAAAGAAGTATTAAGTTACTTAAGCAGATTATTAAAGGAAGATGGTAGTGTAATGAGAGATATAAAAAATGTAAAAGGAGAAATAGAAATAACTCGGGGAAAAGATTATGAATAGTGTAATGCAATACGTACAAGAAATGTTTTAAAAAAAGAAGGTAGTGGAAAAACATGGAAAGTAAAAAAGTTAACAGAAAAAGAGAATAAAGAGTCAGAAAAGGAGACTTTCTTTAAATGAGCTAGATTCAGTATTAGGACATATAAATATAGATTTAGCTGCAGGACCAGATGTAATACGATTTGAAATGTATAAAAAATGAAGGGATCGGCAAAAAATATTTTTATTTTTTAAAGATTTTGAATAAATGGTAAAATTAAGGTTTTATTTATAAAGAATTATGTAGTGGAATACTTAAATTCATATAGAAGAATGAAAATAGAAGACAATTAAAAAAAACCTGGAGACCAATAGTACTAAAAAATAATAATTATAAGATCTTTATAAAAATAATACAAAAGAAATTTGAAACTAAAATAGAAAATATTGTGGAAGATAGTATATATATATATATATATATATATATATATATATATATATATATATATATATATATAGTATAAATGGGAAGGGTTGTCAAAAATCATTAATGGTGGTTAGAGAAATTGTGGATGATATTATGACTAGAAAGAAAGAAGTGAAAGTCATGATAAAAGACCTAAATAAGTCATTTGACTCAACTGGACATGAAATCTTATGGGTAATAATGAAAGAATATAATATAAGTGAGAAAGTTAGACAATTACGTATGTCAACTTATAGTAATAATAAAATAAAATACTTGTAAATGTCTGATTAAGCCAAGAGATACATATGAAGAGTGGTGTAAGACAGAGATATCCAATGAGCTGTATACTCTTTGCATTAGTGATGAATGTGCTATTATGCAAAATAAATTACAAAATGAAGGAGGCTAGGGATATAACACCTCAAGGGTTGAGAATTCCAGTTCTGTTAACATATGGAGATGAAATTGTAATAATTGCAAAACAAAACAAATTGGATAAAAGAAGTAATAATTTGCACAAATGAGTATCTAGAGATGATAGGGATGGATTTAAATAAAAAGAAAAGTAAAGGTTTAGGTGATGTAGTATAGATTGGGAGTATATATTTTACAATGAATGAAATTTCTGTATTAAGTATAAAACTTGGGAATAAAGATGTAAGTAGAATTAAATGGGAAAAAATAATAGAAGAAATAAAACAAACCTGTCTTTTCTGGAGAAAGAATAAGTTATCATTCAGAAAAAAATGCTTATTTGATAAATTCAGTACTGATAGGAAAATAGCATTCTTAGCAAGTGTATTTATGTTGCCAACAGTGTTTGGAAAGAAATTATAGCAGATATTTTTTCATTTATATTGAGTTTTAGATTAAACCCAGTAAAAAGAGGAGTTTTGAATGTAAATCAAGAAGAAGGTTTAGGGTTAATTAACCCAGTGGTGTATGCTGCTTCATTAAATTTGTACAAAGTATTAAGGTGGATAAATTAAAAAGATGAGGGATTAGTAGAAAAAATGTATAAGTATGATAACTTTGGGGGTATGGTAAGAAAAGTAAAAGAGAAAAAGAGTGTATAAAAGAAGAAATAAAATGTTACCCAGGAAAAAAATATTTTGTGGAAAATAAAAATTGATGATATAGAAGAAGATAGAAAAGTATGGTGTAAGAATGTAATAATAACACACTACTATGTAAAACCATGGGAAAAATCTAACAGATGAAAACATTAAAGCTATAAAAATAAAAAGAAAATGGTGTAATCAGAAAGTAGAATGTCAAGATTTTTTGTGGAAACTGATAATCAATGAATTGCCAGTAAAAGGAAATATGCCATATAAGAAGAAAAGTGATAGAATATCCCCTGGATTTACTAAACTTCTGTGCAGGACTAGTTTAGTCCTGCACATGCTCATTTAGGAGCAGGATGGCAGCACGCCATGCATAGTAATGAAGGCGGGCTGGCCGAGCTTCTAGGCTTACACAGAGCATGCACGCATGCAGGGGGCGTGTCTGAGAGCAGAGCTCTCAGAATAAACACGTCCCTGCAATGTCGAACAGCAGAAGCTGTTAAGAAATGAGTGAGATTGCTCTCAGGTGTCCCCATATCCCCACCAACAGACCCCCCACATGTACAACAGCAACAGGACATATAAAATAAAAGAAGAAACTCATCTATAGCTTTAAAACACAGATCAAAGCTAACCGTAGGTGTGCGGGTGTGCCTATTGCTTAGCTACAGTTAATGTAGCTAAAATAGCAAAAGGAGGACAAAAAGCAGGATATGTGCAAAGGAAGCAGTACAGCAATATTGTAGTGGGCAGAGTGCTCGCCTCAGGAGCAGGCAATCCCAGTTCGAGTCCCACCGCACTACATTCCATTCCCATGTCAAAGCACTATTATGATCAATATATTTAGTTGTATAACCTAATAAATTACATATATGTGTGAACTGGAGTAGTAAGCAGTGTAATGAATGATAACCCCATACACTTGCCAAATCCACCACCTATGACTGTCGAAAATAGAGCAGTAGTAAGGATAAATAAGCATGACTAAGCAGGTGCAAGTCTGTTTGCACGATGGGAAGCAGTGCATACACAGAGTAAGCAATAGTGAGGCTAACCACATGTAAGCGGATGTTACTGGAAGTTAGCAGTGCTTATCATCACACAAACCCGCTGACAACTGTGTAAAAGTGCTTCAACCACTCCGTATCCAACGGGCCCCGTTCTGGCCAGCAAAAAACTAAACAGTCCCTGCAAGGCTCAAACCCAAGAGCTTGCATACCATAGGCAATATAATTAACCATTAAGCCACCGCAGATATGCATAATCCTGACATTTCCACAAGCATAGCATCCAGCAATACCAGTCAACATTACAGGACATATAGCTAAATATGTAGATGTATGTGTGTGTGCATATATATCTATAACTAAATAGATATATACCTCTCCCTCTCTGTATTACATATGTATACATATATAGACATATATATATATATATATATATATATATATATATATATATATATATATCCACATATAGATATATACATATGCAGACATCCATACATACACGTCATTAGATATATATATATATATATATATATATATATATATATATATATATATATATATATATATATATATATATATATATATATATATATATATATATATATATATATGCATATATATATATATATATATATAGATATATGTATGTGTGTGTGTATATATATATATATATATATATATATATATATATATATATATATATATATATGTGTGTGTGTGTGTGTGTGTGTGTGTGTGTGTGTGTGTATGTATACGCAGATATATATCTATGATATGATGCAGCACATAAGAATGACATATATGATCACAGGCACTGCCAATGGGCGTGAGGGGCCCAATCAACATATGTGTAACATGTACCGTTACCCCCCAGCCAAACAGAAGAAACATACAAACAAACACACAAACAAAGTAAACAAACCACTGCTCCCCAAACCACAGGCAGGATACAACCAGTGGGGGAAACACTGTGGACCCACTAAGTTTAATCTAGAAACAAAGACAGGAATGATCCTTGCGGGACAGCCCAAAAATTCTTGGATATTTGGATTCCTGTCAGTACACTGACTCATCAAGGCAGGGCATGTATGTACTTGGACTACAAGGCTGGGAAAGCCTGGGAAACCCATGGGTCGAGACAACGTACGAGATGGGTCCTGAGAAGTAAAGAGTGGGCAATGTGTAGTGGTGTGGTTAGACCCGACCTACACCCAGAGAAAGGATGAGTGCTGCAGAGGAGGAGCGGGGGGGGTGAACTATGGGTCGAGGCATGCAGGTGTTGGCTGGAGCAGTTCTAATTGGACCACCTCGTGGATGTAAGCAATAGTGTGAATTGGGCAGAGCATTCACCTAATGAGCAGGCATTCCCGGTACGAGTCCCACTGCAGCACAGTCTATTTTACATGGCAAAGCACGATATAACCAGATTTGTTGTTGCAAAACCCACTAAATAACACCAAAGAACACATGGTCACAGCACCCCACTGTAGGCATGTAAGCCGTTCTAATTGGCATCACAACTTATTATTGTTGTCCTCACCCCCACCCAGGGGTGTGAGTGTCCAAATCTACCTCCAACTTCAGTGTATATGCACAGCTGTCACTGTAGAAGAAATGGCCAGCTGTGGACCTTCCCTTCAGCCTTCCTGCATATCCCATGCTATTTCCCCTACTATCTTTCCCTCTTTGTGCCCCTTTTAACACCACATACCTATCAACTCCTTTTTCATTTCTATTAAAGTTTAAAGTTACAGTTAGGTGATACCCTCTTCCCTAACTATATTGGCAGAATCTGGAAGTCCCTATCCACATCTATTACCTCAGCTGTCCCAAAGGACACGTAAATAACAGTTGAAGGAACACCTCAAGCACACTTGGATCAGCACATGCTCACCACCTGGCTAACCCCCCCCCCACTTTACACTCTATACCCCTACATCAACTACTGAAACCAACACCTCTTGACCTCTTGTCCTGCCTCACCCAACATCCTTTAAACCTTCCCTATTGCTCCCCTACCAATTATTCCCATAGCCTTCTAGAGTTACAATGTCTCCCCCTCTACCTACCTACCTACTCCTTCATTATTCTCTTCTACTCTACCACACAGGTATGGAATAACTAAATCTTAACATGAATACCTGAGTGTATCCTATCCAGAACTGTTAAACTTGAATCTAACTTCACCTTAAACTGACTTTTGTCAACAGTCATACCTGACATGTAAACCTGACCTAAGCTTGAATAATACTGACATATTAATGTAAACTAAGCATGAAGACTATGTTACTTAGCTATGTTAAGTCTGTTACTCTCTATGAATGTGAACACCTCTGTATTACTTGTAATGAGTAGCTGGGTTTTACTGTGGAGCTCTACTCCCAGGGCCACCACTGAAAATGGACAAGCATCCAGTCAGATTTTCCCGGTCAACAAACATAAAATGAATAAAGTACTGCTGGGGTAAGCAGGAGTAAATGGGTTTAAGCCTGTTTGAGTGGTGGTAAGCAATGCCTACACTGGTTAAGCAATGTAGAAGCTAACTCAGTGTAAGATGCCATAACCGGAGGTCAACATTGCTGACCCTCACACAAACCAGTGCATACTCGCTTACAATTGCTCAAAAGTGCCTTAGTCACTCTGTAGCCAACAGCTCTCAATGTGCCCAGCAACAAAATAATCTGCACTCCCAGGTTGCAACCCCCAGACCCTGCACACTATAGTCAAAGTGAGTTAACACTAAGCCATGGCAGAGGCACATACAGCTGCTGTTATCACAAACATATCATCCAGCACAGTCATTCAACAGTATAGGAAATGTATGTAAGTATGCAGATTAATACCAGCAACCATTTGTACATTGCTCAATTACAGTATTTCGAGCAGTCTATGTGTATCATAAAAACAGTGTCTGTCCAATCATACTGGGAGAACAGTAGTCTTGTATAATACTTAAGAGAATAATAATAATAATAAACAGTGCACATCAAGGGGGTGTGTGGGCGTGCTTCATGCACAGAATGTCAAACCTGGGATGTCGGTTCTGCGGAACCAGGAGATGAGGCTGGCCAGGTGTGTGAGCAACTCGCTGCTTCTCAAACCCCTGGCAGGATGCTACCAGTGGGAGAAACAGTGTAGACCAGCTAAGTCTAATCTTGACACAAGAACAGGTCCGTCCCCGGCGGGACAAACCAAAAATTGTGAGTCACATCGATGTTTGCACCAGTATTGGAGGATGATCAAGGCAAGGCTCATATGTATGTGGACTAAATGGATGAGGAGCCTGTAGAAGCTTGGGTCGAGACAGTATACTGGATGAGTACCGGGACGTGCAGAGAGGCAATGTGTGGAGGTGTGGTATGGCTGGGCTACCAACTGGATAATGGATGGTTGCTGTGTACATGGAGCTCAGGGGGCAGGGGAAGGAACCATGGGTATGACATTATAGTAGAAATATGCAAATGAAGCAGCACAGCAATAGTGTAGTGGGCAGAGCTTCCACCCATTGAACAGGCATTCCCTGTTCGAGTCCCACTGTAGCACAGTCTATTTTACATGGCAAAGCACGTTATAACCAATAGTTTTGTTGCAAAACCCACTAAAAAGCATATATATATATATATATATATATTGTATATATATATACTGGAGTACCGCAAGAAATGCACATGTGAAGTATCAGTGTCAGACTGAATAAGGCACTAGTAAGCAGGTTTAAGCACAAATAAGCAATAGTAAGCATATGTAAGCACTAGTAAGCGGGCCTAAGGCCATTTGAGTGGTGGTAAGCAATGCCTACACTGGTTAAGCAACTCTGAAGCTAACACCCTGTAAGCAGATGTAATGGCGGGTTAGCAGTGCTGACCTCCACACAAACCCTCTAACAACTGACTAAACGTGCCTTAACCAGTCTGTATCCAATGGCCCATGTTCTCCCCAGCAACAAAATAAATGGCCTCTGCTAGGCTCAAACACAGAACCCCACACACCATAGGCAAAGTGATTTACCACTAAGTTATGTCAGATATGCATAGCCCTCATGTATTCAAAACATATCAACCAGCCCAGTCATTCAACAGTACAGAGAATGTATTCCAACATGTAAATGTATTTGTGTGAGTAAATATAGTAATAGATAAACAAATACAATATATCAATAGATGTAGATATCTACATATATATATATATATATATATATATATATATATATATGTGTGTGTGTATATATCCATAGAAATATATACATACATATATATATTTATATATATATATATATATATATATATATATATATATATATATATATATATATATATATATATCTATATAGCCACACATATGTAGATAGCAATGGTAGATTGACAAATACAAATATGTCCACATGCACCATTAACGGGGTTGGGGCACCCAAAAAAATATACGTCATGTATGAATAGGCATACCCCACAGCCAAACACATCCACCCTGCAATACACTAAAGAGTTACAGATCACATAAGCAGGACCTGACATGACATGTGCACAACATGTGAACACTACTACAACCCACCTGTATGATGTCAGGTCGGTATTAGTAGGAAATGTAAAATATGGCAGCTATCAACATCCCCAGGGTACATATACACAGACACATATATGCAGATACAGATATACAGATATATATAGCTATATCTATATAGATATACATGTGTCTACACAGACACATGCAGAGATATGTACAGTAAGATACATATGTAGATGGTGCACATAATATGGAATAGCCACTATGCCTACAGTTAACACCTTAACAACTGGACAATGTATGGGCCACCCATAAAAATAACAATCATTGCCTGCAACATATGCCCACAGAGAGGTCATAGGATAAAACACCACACACAGGTTTGCAGAAATGGATAACCTTTATTTGTGTACTATCACAGTTGTATATGTCATGTATTATAGCTGTTCAGATGCTGACATCCAAATAAACAGAGTAATGCAACTGTGAAACAGTTATACTAATACAGTAGTCTGGAAAGGTTCACATCTGTTGCTGTCCAGACCAAGCCCTAAATATTGTACAATAGTAAAGACAGACTGGGCCAGAGGATACCAAACTATAAACAGTAAGTAAAGCAGGTACATGGTCCAGCAGCCTCTATCTACACTCTGCACAAAATCACTAGGTGGTAAAGACGTCAGTTGACCAAATGGGATGTAACTGTTACATAACAAGGGATAACTGATGCCATCACAAGCACACTGACAAACAGAACAGTCTGTATGGCAGGAGGCAGTAGGCCTGCATTAACCCAATTTATGTAAGTAGTGTAAATATAGGTGAAGTGTATGGTACTGTGCATCCAGATACCTTAAGGCAGCCCACCCCTGATGCCCCCACATTTTGTAACAGCGTAGGGTATTTATGGTGCATCCCCCCTAGAATCATTAATACAGGCCCATATACCCCTGTTACATACATTTGCCTCTGGATTGCATAAGGGCACACATGTATTGTGTAGGTGAAGCCCACACATATATGGTCTCAGCCCCACTGCATGTGTGGGGGATACAACAGCAGTGGACTGATGGCAGCAATGGCAGTGTGATATACTCACAGCCCACGACAGACCAACAACTGACAGCATGTCATATGTGCAAAGCTTGGTATGTAGGTGGAGGACAGAGGCTGGAACACAGGCCCATATGTGGACAATGTTGTCATACACTAAGCAAGTCGCTGGTGTTACATGATAGTCTGCAACATACCCTTAGTCAGGGAATTGAGGTCAGAAACATAAATGGATGTAGCCATGTGCTGATAGCACTCAACACACACACTGCCAGTGAAATATCTGACACAAGCACCTGTGTGGTGGACAGACAAAACATGATAGGCACACCTCTGGCCACCAAGAGGATAGGCCCACAGTTGAGAGCTATGCAGACAGACTGCATTCCAAGGTAACCTAGTATGTACACACACACACATACCCTGTAACACCAGTACTATACAAAGCATAACACAACTCCACTCACTCTGTCTGCAGTTCTGGAACCTCCTACAAATATGTAGCTGGCCTGAGTGTGCCAGGTCTCCTGTAAGAGGTATTGCTACCTGCTGTCTGTAACACTGATGCCCACACACAGGAAAGATGTCCATCACACAGGAAAGGTAACAGGACCATGCCCACATGATGTGGGGATTTATAGTAGGTGGTTGCCATGACAGTGGTATTTGGAAGTACTGCACAGCAAGCTGCATGCAGCTAGCAAGTGGAGGACACTGATTGGTCCAGAGGCCATCACCTGATCATCTGCATCACCTACTAAAGCTAGGCTGCAATCTATTCAAAGCAACTCAATCCATTTACTGGAAAGAGAGAGAGATAGGAAGAGGAAGACAAAAAAAAGACACAGCTCTTAAGCTATCACAGGCATTTAGACAGCTGTCATTCAACAAGACATCATTCCCACAACAGGTATGTGAGGTATATATACATGTAATAGAATGTAGTACCTGGTCCATCATAATGGGATAGATGATGTGGAATGATTTATATGTGCCATCAGGTGTTGTTGTGATGATGTTCAACTGAACAACTGCTATGGACAATAGTGTCCATCCCAGTGTGTAGTGGGCCATAGCCGTTAACTGTGCATGTCAGAACTGACAGACAAGATGTAAGCCATCATAGTGTGTGTTGTGTAATGGGAAGTATGTATATTACATGGCCAATAGCTGGTGGTGGAATTAATGCCATTATGATGGACATGTGGGAGCCATGGCCCACCACTGGCAGGATATTCAGGAGAATCTGTAGTGTAGCATGCCTGAATGCCATAGATGTGTAATAGGGTTACCTGCAATCAACCCCTACATATACCCCCCTAATGTCAGGTCATGTCTATATGTGGCACCTGTCTGTGTTGTAGCAAGACAGAACAATGCAGCTGTGCAGGAAGGTGTTGTGAGATTGTGGAGCTGATGTCTAAATGTACCCCACATATAGGTATGCATATGTGTACATATGTCACATATATAATATTTAAAGATATATATGTATATCAGCATGTATGTCCAGAAATATACATATACCTATGTGTAGACGTATATATGTGCACATATATATGTAGTCACATATATCTGCACACATATAGATAAATACTGATATGCAAATGTCCACATCTGTACAAACACACAAACAGATATGTATGGTAAGACATGTCCCCTATATCACTACCACAGTGATGTGTCATATGTGCGAGGCAGCAGCACACATAGCAATACAGACAGATATCTGCAGCTGGCAGTGTGTGCACCATGGATGGGTATGTCACATGTTACTCCCGTCCTAGCACTACAATGCCCCCGACTGTGAAGTATGCAATGGGAATATGGGGAAGTATGGCAGATACACACGTGGAGGTGGTCAGGATTAGTAGATATAGTGGACACTCTACAGGGGTGGTATGTGACACATGTGGTGGGTAAACACTGTGAATGGTGTGTGTGTGTGTGGTCTGTGATGTGGATGCCCCATGGTCCCCAATATGGCCACAATGGGAACAAGGCTCCCACCAACTCCCACTCACAACAGCAGTCCATGTCCTGAAGGTGCCAGGTCTGGTGGCTGAGCAGGAGGAGCATGTTGGCCATGTGAGTGTGTACTGGATGCCTCAGACAGATGAAGCACATCCCTCATGTGTCTGTGGAGCTTGGTATGGAACAGACCCAGACTTGGGCTCAGGGGACAGGGACATGTTGGTGTGTGGCCGAGGGGGGTGGGCCAACATCCCCTGGGTGGTTCCACTTGATGGTATGGCTGTAACAGTATACAAGGAGGCCCCAGGTTGGCACACACATGTGATGTGGCCAGGTATCCTGGTCAGATGGGTGTGGAGAGGTGGATCAGCTGGCCAATGGAACATATACATGTTAATGTGTCACTGTCATAGTACATATGCAGGTAGTAATAGTCTACACAATCCCGGTACATGTTCAATAGCATGCATAGAACCCCCCTATAACACAGACTGTCAGATGTGCAGTAATCTCAGAGCAGCCAAACCACTGGCATATATGTAACTATAGTGGTCCTGACAATGGCATGCAAGTGAACAGTCTGTAACAGGCCCACAATGTTAGTGTCCACACAGGGGACATGGCTACAATCACATAGCAGAAGGTGTGGTACACTACACAATCTGTCCAAATGGTATTAAAGCTGTAGCCATACCTAATGAGTTGTGTGTATAGTCTGTTGAAGCTGATATGGGGGGGGGGGGTGACAGAGATGTGTATTATGAACTGTGGAAACCTTGTCATATGAGTCAGTCAAGCCTGTTTCCATCCTCATGTTTTTCAGGCACAATGGCACACAGCCACCTCACAACATGTCCACAGAGGAGAATGAAGTGATAATAAACCACTTGGTACTACACTACCAGGTCCTGTTTGCTAGGACAACACTAGAACAGCAGGAGCAGACCACCCTGTGGATTGTGGACCTGCTTCACAATGCCCATCGGTGTGCTGCCACAGTCCAGGGGGATCACCTTGCTATGGGGGGGCATGCCATCCATCCTCCCTGACACATGTGGAGGAGCTCCTGGCCAGCCTCGTGGCACCTGCCTGTCCTGAACAACATCAACCACTGGACCCCTTTGTGGAGGTGGGTGTCACCAACACAACAGTCGTGGAGCATGCAGGTAAGGGCACAGGGCACATCAGTAGACCACTGTTGTGCAAATATCCACAGTGGTACATGTAGATCATGCATATGTGATATGTTATACAAATAATGTTTTGCTGCATTGTAGTGATAATCAGATGTTCAGATGTGGAAGTATTTTGTATATTTAAAGTAGATGTATGGTAGTACTGCACCCAGCCTGTAGCAGTGCCACAGGTGTGGACACTGACATTGCATCTCTCACCCACTTATGTAGGTCCCTCTGGGGTAACAGCAAGGCAGCAGCCTGAATCTGGTGAGTATGTCTTATGTAGATGCATGCCAACACACCGGACTTATAATGGTGATGTAATATTCCATCCACACATCTAACACACCTACCCTGAATGCATGCTGTACATATGCATGTATTGGTGGTGTGAAATGCATGTTCTCACAGGGGCGGACATGATGGGGTATTGAAAGGGTATGTCACACACCTGCATGACAACTAACATCCTGTCATTGCGGAATGTGTCATAGAACAAAAACGAACTGAGTAGCGTAGTGGTTTAATCATAAGAACAAAGCTTCCAGGTTAAACACCCTTCATCAGTATTAACTCAATACACCTACTAAAAACAATTTATATAGACCTTAATTAAGTCACAGCCAATAACATTTGTCACATATTATTAAAGAAACACATTTAAAAAAAAAATACATATTAAAATATTGCATAAATCCCGATATATAATGAAGTAAATACATAAGAAATTAATGTAAACAGTTTTGTCTTTGTTTTTAAACAGGTTTCAGTGGTACCATTTGATTTAGGCCAGGTAATTTATCTGCAGATAGAAGGAGTATCCACTTATATTCCCTCAATTCTAATTTAGTATTTATATCGCCCCATCTGTTATTCTTAGTTACATTTCCAATGACTTTAAACATGAAACCATGCTCAAAAATTAGTCTCATTTATATGCTTTGCTAAAGCATTTGTCAGAATCTTCTGTCTAATATCAGAATGTGTCCACAGGGGGTAACATACTGTTGCTAGATATGGCGTACAGTAGCGACATGTTCTGGACAACACCCATATACAGTGCAACACCAGTGTACATACTTGTAGGGCAATGCCAACTGCTGCTGAGATACACTATGGCATACAGCATTACACTAGTCCACACTATCAGCTGGGTCTAGCCTGCAACATGTGGTGTGCAGTGTATGGGACACTGCAAGCTGACACATATGTGTAGGACTTACCTGTCATGCATCTGCATAAATGCTGAGAGGGGGTCTCAGTATCAAACACCAGTGCACTGCAGCAGGAATCCTAAGGATGGTAGAAATTGCTCTATCTGCATATAGTCAGGTCCAGGACCTGTGGCAGCTGTAACCCTACTCACACTGCAATAGTGATGACATCGTGTGAACACCATGGGATGTGCACATGAGTGGACCTTGCAAACATGCAGAATAGGAGGACATATGTAGGGTAGGCTGAACATACATTGGCAATTGCAGAAGGTCCACGCTGTTATACCCATGTCATAAGCAGTGATTGCTGTAGTACACACAACAAGAGGTGTGATAAACCATCACAATAAGGGTGTGCACACAGATCCCCATATGGTGTGTATGCATCACGGTCAGCAGCCGGATACCTACCACAATCTGTAGACACTGCATGTGAATGTACAGGACATATGTTACATACCGGGTATGTGAACAGCTAAGATCTGCAATGCTGTGGTCCCATGCCAGATCACAGATGTGTGTGTAAAAGCAATAATGGTGTGTACACCCTCCATAGCCATGGTATGCTGTGATAGTTGTCAGTGTAAGCCTTTCTGCAGTGGCCATAAATGGTCTGTTGATATTAACAGTTGTAAATCAGGGATCCGGGATTCACCAATGACAACAGTCCACATATCATCCCAGGTATGTGTTGCTGAAACACACAGGGGCTGTGAGAGGTACAGCTGGCATAACTGACATGGTACTACACATTCCGCAATGGGTTGGACACCTGTGAGTTGTAGGGCACAGTACATGACAGGGTGCAGAACAGGTGCACAGCAATAATGTGTACATGGGTGCAGAGGTATCCAGGGGAAGGGGCATCACCTAGTTACAGCACATGCATCATACACATGTATACCGCTGCTAGCATGGTGTGAGTATAGCTGAACTGCATGCTGTTCTATACCATATGTTCTGCATGTTGGCAAATGGGTAATTGGAGGACTGTGTGTACAATCATTGTGCATCCTCACCTGCATGTGTTTGTGTGTGCATCGTGGTGGTTAGTTAGTTTGCCTGCATGGTCACTCTGGCGAAGTGGTGGGAGGTAGATGCATGTATGATGCATGTGTGCATGTGTGTGTTTGTGTGTGTGGCCATGTATGCACATGTGTGATTGTGGGGCGTTCATATGGCTGTACCCCCGTTTGGGACCATGCAGTACATTGACATGGAGTGCCACATTGCACACCAGTAATACCTGTCATGTACTCACAGGACAGCAAATAGTATAATATGGCCTGTAGCTTGGATCAGGCATCCAGAGGGAAGGTAGACCCCAAGTGCACATGTAATATTGCTGTCAGTAGAGAGGTCACCTACAGCCCATGTATGCAGCTCTACAGATGCACTGGGGAAGAAATAATCAACACCAGGGAGTGTATCCACATATTCCAGCTGACACTTGATGGGCCAACAGAGCAGCATATCCCGCATGTACTGAGCATTGCATACACATGACACACCAGTGGAAGGTATTATGGCTACAACATAGTAGCCCACACATATAGGGGCCATGCACATCATTCAGGCCATACAGAGGGTGCATACCGAATGACAGCATTGGGGCCATGTTACTCGACTGCACACAGGTCAGGCAGGTAATGCAGCAACAGGCCTTGTGTTGTGGCCACTTGTGTGATGCAGGATGGGGTAACACATGGACATATATATGGGGCTGTCTGTAAAGGCATGGACAGGTAGGTAGTATAGAGATATGTGTGTGTGTGTGTGTGTGTGTGTTTGCTGTTAAGCAATGGTGTACAGGTTTTAAAGTGCTGTTATTGTTTTCCTCCACAGGTGGTGAGGTGGGTCAGGGTCCCTCCTGCACCCAATCTGAAGTAGGTGTCCATATAGACACCGATGATGATGATGATAATGGTGAGGCACAGGAGGGGTTGTCAGGGATCAACACTGCTCATACATTTGACATCCCCCTTTAGCCACCCCACCCCCGCACACAGTTACAGTGCCTATACACACCCCAGCAACAGTGACCATAGCAAAGGGACAGCTGGTGTTCAGTGGCATTGACAGGAAAGTGTGGTAACCATGCCTACTGTGTCCAGTTGCAGCAGGCATAGCAAGATGTCTGGGAGGCTGCCACATAGGCAGATGTCCCAGGATGTTCATGATAGGGCCACTGGACATCATGCCCCTGGCATAGGCAACATAGCTGCAACCAGCAGACGCATGTTCCAGGCTGTAATGGCAGTGCAGGCATGTATTGAGCATTACAACAGACAGGGTCTTAGGTTGCAGAGAGCTGCACTTGCTACTGTAGGCGACAACCTCCGTGAAGTGGCGGCTGCCATCCATGCTTCAAACTAGCAAGCGGATAGATGGCATGATAAGCTGATGGCCCTCATCAGCCATGGTGTGTCCATGCTTCGACATGTGGTGGAGATGTGGCAATGCCCGCATGGATGTGGCCCAGCAACACCAACAGCTGGCACTCAGAGTGGGTGTGCTAGGACACCAGGGGGCTCCCGTAGTGGCAGTAGCAGCCCCAGCAGTGCGGGGGATGTGCTGTCCACATCACACTACAGCAGGCCATGTGCACGTAGCCCTGGCCAGTCCCAGGAGGGATTTGGTACCAGCAGACAAATGTCATCAGCAGGTGAGAGTAGCACATCAACGCCTGTACCTGCACATGCCCGCGGAAGCCCTGGCAGGCACAGTCCATGTGTCCGTGAACTGTAAACCCTGCCAGGTATGGTCTGCAACTGTCTGTAAACACCTGTGTAGGGCAGCCACAAGGCAGAACTTTGTGCATGCATACCCACACACTAATCAAACAAACCTAGGGCACTTCATACCTACACACACCACATGACCTCAGCCAGCTCCCCAGAATACACCCCTCATCCACACACATGGTGTCAAATGTATGGCCCACCCTCGGCCTCTGGCAGACCAACACCACACCCTATACATATGATGATATACGTGCCCCATTCCTGTCACCCATACCATCGATGCAGGGACAGGCTGATATGGTTTTAATGCACAGGGTGAGTGTACACCAATGTACCACAGTTCTGCAGTGTAACATGTTGTAGGGTGTAGAGTGTGAGGCATAATTGGCAGGTAGTGTAGCCATCCAGCAATGATGCCTTCTAGCTGTTAGTAACACTGCTTGATTGTGGTCCCTAAACTGATATGCAGGTGTGTTGTAGGTGTACGTGTCAGCACAAGGATGGTCTGCAGTCATAATGCACAACGGGGTATGTCACTGTGCTGACACCATGGCAGTGACATATCTGGGGTACAGTCGAACACATTTCACAGGTTACTATACTGGGTATTGCTTGTGCCATATGGACAGGTGGCCTGCTAAAGCGTGTATAACCTGCAACCTGATGTAGGCCCATCCACCTACAAGCACACAGTTACTTGCCAACACTGGGACTAGACCCCTACCTAGCTATGTCATGATACTGACTTGTGTGGCCTACATTGCACAAACACTGCCTTAACCACTCTGTATCCAACAGTCCTTGTTCTGGCCAGCAACAAAATGAGCAGATCTTGCAAGTCATAAACTCAGGGCCCTTTACACTGAAGTCACAACACATGACCACTACGCCATGACCACTGTGGGGACAGTTGTTGTGTTACCAATACATCTGTCATTACCCAAATTGAGTGGTATTGAACACTTGAATTTACACCCTTAGATTGTGTAGTGCTTGTCATTAATATGACTGTTGCATCACATATGTTGTTTCATCATAATGTACACATAGCAGATACATATGGTGGGCTATATGTGGGAGGGTATATGCAACTGTGACTTTTACTCATGACAGGTATATGGTTGTATACATATAGGTGTATAGATGTCTACATGTACATACACAGGTATACACATACATATGTCTGTATACACATCTGTATAGTGCTACATATATATGGCCATGTGTACACCTCTTCGTATGTCCATATGTGTACATATCTATACATATATGTATCTATACTTATGTGTATATATAGGTATACGTATATGTACATATAGATATGTGTATATAGCTATATATGTATGCACATCCTGTGTGTACAGATATGCCTAGATGTGTTGGTATATATTTAGATATCTATGACTATATGTGCATACATATCTATACCGATATACCTACTACTGTTGATATATCTGTAGATATCCATACGTATATATGCATATGTGTCACTATCTGTATATGTGTAGGCATATATTGCTCTGTATATGTACATATATCTGGGTGTGTATATGCATATCTGTGTTCTTATACATACCCATCTATATATGTCGATATGTATATGTGTAATCATAGATATATATCTGGATGTATATATGTACAGATGTCCTCACCATATATCCTGGACATGGAGTGTAGACCTACCCAGCCTCTAAAGTCCAAACGTTGTAGTGCAAATGGATGTCAGGTATGTATAGCAGGTATATTGGTAGACTATTGCTATTGTAATTGTGATTGTCTTCACAGACATGATGTGTGTGGGAGGTCACATCTGCTTTCCACATGTGTGCCATTGGCTACTGACAGCCATCCTAAGGACATCCCGGTAAAGTACCACTGCTAGCACGTAATGTCCCCATGGACTGCAGCACAGATATTGGGCAATATATGTGGACATTCTGAAACACTCCTTACAGTCCGGAGGTATACACAGAACCCCTTAGTGCTAAACATGTGTACCATGCATGACAAAATGGATGTTAACAGCCATGTAGATGGGTACAACACATAATGACTGGTATACATATGTCACCATAGGTATGCATTCACACACCCATGTCTGGCCTGACACATAATACCACTGGTACAGGGGTGCCATGGCCATATCCTACCCATTAGATAGTGACATACATCTGTACAGCATCCCACTGCTCTGTCTGACATACATGACTGTTAAGGGAGACCCGGCACCAGTGCATCCAGCAAGTTTCTCCACATGACATCCCATTGGATAAGTACACTAAGCTGCTAGACATGTAACAATACA
Organism: Protopterus annectens; assembly: GCF_019279795.1. Classification (NCBI taxonomy): domain Eukaryota; kingdom Metazoa; phylum Chordata; order Ceratodontiformes; family Protopteridae; genus Protopterus; species Protopterus annectens. Next base: position 811,081,440 of record NC_056731.1, on the reverse strand, counting down.
CTGTGAAGGCTGCAGGCAGACTGGCTCATCACTAGCCAACATCTCCTATGGGGGAATGCACATGTACCTGCATATATAGCAGGCTCTGCAGGCATGTCACACCACAGGGTAAGATACACCTGTGTGAAGGTGCATAACCACATCAAATGTCAATACAGCCACAGCCACATATGGTACGCTAGCATAAAAGTACAGTATATGGACTATCTGTTCAACAACATCCTCATATGTGCCACTCACAGACTAACCCTACATATACTGGGCTGCTACATGGTGTGGTCTGCTGTCTGTCTGTGGTATGGGACATGTGTGTGTATGGGCCTACAAACACATAAACCAATATGGTAACATACAGTGGAGCAGCATGTAACATCAGATAGGACGGGACCTATAACAATGACATCTACCACAGTGTGTACACAGGCTGAAGAACATGTTCACAATACACACACTGTCAACAGTCACCATAGTTACACAGACCTCAGTACTGTACAGACGACCACGGAATGTCCTGGTAATGTCGGCAAATATTACCCGCACTGTACATAACATGTGTAGCCATCTGATATCTCCCTGGCTTGCTATCAGATATGATAACACTTATGATGATGTACAGCACACATGCACCTCGTAATGCACAACATATGTACAAAGGTTGACAGAGTTGTGGCTGGAAGCACATACACAGGGCCAATATTGACATGCTGCTGTGTTAACCTCATACATGTACTGTCATAACAGGGTCTGTTGTAATGTGTCCTATGGGAGATATGAAGTCAGTAACTGTCAGGGCTTTCACCATCTATAGACTGCAATCCTCACACAACCTTCTGCAGTTCACAAATACATGCCCTGTGGGTAACACATGACACCAAGGGCACAACACACTGCCCAGTCTGCAGACGACCCTGCAGATGTGGATTCCTTATAAACACAGTACTGACATGGCAGGTATTACAACATGTAGGACAGCCATATCCACACACACACTGTTAAACCAACTTTACTCCACATGCAGTATAGCAGCACTTACAGTCTGTAGTCAGGCCAGGTGCATCCCCTCCTGTGTGTTGCCCTGTTTCCACAGTGTAAGTTGTTACAGGTAAATGGCCAATCCATCTGGGCTGCATTTCGTCAAATGACAGTTCTAGTTTTTGCCCACAGTGGATGTAAAGGGCCAACACCAAAATGATGTTCCTAGATATTGGAGTGTGTTATCATGCAATTGGCTATGGGAATGTTAACACAGCTGTTCCACATGCACTCAGCTAGAGGAGGACTGCAATTGGTGCAGAGGCCATCAGCTGATCATGACCAACACTTACAAAACACAGGCTGCTGCCTAGCAAAGCAGGTGTACATCCCACATCCACCAGAGAGTGTGTCGGCAGGACAGACAGACAAAGTATGTCAGGGAAGGTGTGGGTGAGTAAAATGCAAGCATGTTTGTGTCACACACTTACCAGTACGGTGTTTTAAACACCTGACTGCTATACATAGCTATCACATGTGTAAGCAGTTATTGCATGCGCCACATAGCTTACATGTTGTTGAGCTGTCCAGACATATATGTGCTGGTGAGTGACATCTGCAACAGTGTTGCGGTACAGTAGGTGTAGCACACGAGCCTGTCCACATGAACAGGTGTCAGTGTCAACACAGCCACACTCTGTAAGGGACTCATACATATTGCCACACTTAGCAGGGTAATGAATACACTTCCTAACCTGTTACCTTACCACATTACAGTAATGCATAGGTATGAATTGGCCCACAGGGGTTATCCTCAGGTTCTATGATCAAAGAGTATATCATGGTGTCTGACATTAGAGATCATGCTTCAGTATGACACTGGGTGTGGTACTGGGTGTGATTGTGGTTGGAAGCATCAAACACCACACACACAGGCACAGGGTGCTAGTACCAGTGTGCATGTGTGCATTGCTTCACGGGTGTGTAGTAGTTGACGGTCCCAGACAGCTGTACAAGGCTATGTGAGAGGTATACTTTGGCACCAGGCCAAGGAGAATGGTCTGCATTATGGCTAAGGGGTGTAGTGTCCGAAATGGACCACACAGGTGGGTACAGCTTACACCATCCAGTCTCCTGGGTTACTGTTGTGCGTGGCCAGTGCTGTGGAATGCTTGGCATGTATGTGTCCTATATGCCATGACATGGACAGTGTTTGGGATGTACACACATCCCACATTCATGTACAGTGGCATGTGGATGTGTACCTAGTTTGTCTGGCCCATGTTGTGTACACAGAATGTAATCATCAGATATGACAGTTTTGCCCTCATGTGGCAGGGCCAGGTAATGGACAGCTGGTTGACCCTGCACCTACAGTGGTAGCATGCTACAGGTATTCCCTGGTGTCAGTGGCATCTGTCCATACAGGGCATGTGTGTAAGGCATGGTATGTCCTTTTGCGGATCACATTTGATGAAACCACAGTTGTTGCAGGCAACCGGTGGGTAACATACTGAAGGCTGCAATTAGGTGCCTATTGTACTGCTGGACAGGGTGCCATGGCCTCTGTAGGTCACTGCATTCACACCATTGTTACTATCAGTCACCAATATGCAGTGTACTACACACATCTTGGTTGTTGCCTTGCCATGTGTGTGTGTATATGAGACATGGGTTGAGAGTGTGCTCTGGGTAATACTGGGTTGCTAACTGTGATTGCCTGATCTTGTTGTCACATGTATGGGTATGGAAATGAACCCCAGCCTTTCGGCTATTTCACAGCTGCTTTCCCTGTACAGTGGACATTGTGATATGTACTAGGGCCACCATATAAGAAAATTGCAAAACCCACTACACATTGGGCCCAGGTGTCACACATGCACACTTTCCTCCACACAGGTTACAATGTACAAACACACATGCACACACACCTGTCATGTCCAGGAGTAGGACCCCTACCTAACTAGTTTATTACACTACAGCACTACGCAGTTATAGTACACGCCACATTGATTACTATAGTACTCCTTCCCCAAAGGTGTATATCACATTGGCTGACATCAGCAGGATTGCCAAAGTAGGGCATTTGACATGTACTGAGTGTGACCAGCCTAAAATGCATTGCTCCCTACACAGACAGTGGAACACACACAAAACATTCAGAACTGCCATCGGTGGGTATAGAACCCTACCAGGGTTCTGAATCACAGCATTTGGATTGCGGGGAGTGTGGCTAGCCTAAAAAGCATCGTTGTCTACACAGACACACACAGTTGCCATGTTTGAGGATAGAACTCTTACCTAACTAGCTTATCACATGACAACAGTACACACTTACAGGACACGCTACATAGATTAGTGAGCTATAGCTTCCCAGAGGTGTATTACTAGGTGGATGACATCAGCTGCCTTGCAAAGGTAGAGCATTTGGATTGTGGGGAGTGAGGCTAGCCTAAAAAAGGCATTGCTCTCTACACAGATGCACGCACAGTTGCCATGTCTGGGATAGAACTCCTTCCAAGCTAGCTTATCACACTACAGCAGTACGTACTTACAAAACAAGCTACAGAGATAACTGGGCTATAGTTTCCAAGAAGTGTATTACTAGGTGGATGACATCAGCTGCCTTGCAAAGGTTGAGCATTTGGATTGTGGGGAGTGTGGCTAGCCTAAAAAGCATTGCTCTCTACACAAACAGACAGTTGCTATGTCTGGGGATAGAACTCCTACCTAACTAGTTTACCACACTACAGCAGTATGCACTTACAGGACACGCTATGGAGATTACTTGGCTGCAACCTTCCCAGAGGTGTATTACTAAGTGGATGACATCAGCTGCCTTGCAAAGGTTGAGCATTTGGATTGTTGGGAGTGTGGCTAGCCTAAAAAGCATTACTCTCTACACAGACAGACAGACAGACACACACACAGTTGCCATTTCTGGGGACTGAACTCCTACTTAACTAGTTTATCACACTACAGCAGTGCACATTTACAGGATGCACTACGGAGTTTACTGGGCTACAATTCTCCCAAAGGTGTATTTCACATTGGAAGACCTCAGCGGGCTTGTCATAGTAGAGCTATGGGGAGGGCAGTGTGTGTGCATGGGCCATTACCCATTCATGTAGGGATTGACTTGCCACATGCGGACACACACAGGGTCATATTTCACAGGTACGTGTATGCAGTTGCTAGATGACTACTTCCTTGTACAGTCATGTTGCACAGCTGGCACGTGCACCACATGGTCTGTAATGCTGACAGATACTGGTGGCTAGTATCTACAGTGAGTGACATCTGCACCTCATGTGTTTGGGGGCCTTTGGCTGTGTGCTGGGTGGGTCAGGCCTGGATGGCTCCTTGTCACAGTCACCCTCTTCCACACATCTATGTCCCTCTACCTTTGGCTTATTATAGTGTGTTGTCCTTACATATATGTCTGTATTCCTATCCATTGTGTGTGCAAGGCATGTTGGTGCATACTGATGGGTGTCTGCACTAACAACTGCAACTGCTAGAGATGTCTGGGCCACTGGTGTTTGCAGATATGGCCATCATGTGTTTAAGTGTGTGAGCATGCCCAGTATGACCTTTCAGTATGTTGTTGCCTTACATTGCCTTCATTTCTCCAAGTGTATGAGCATTCCCAGTATGGCCATCTGTATTGCATGTGTGGATCAAGTCCGGGTAATTTGTACTGCAGTGCTGACCTTTGTGTTGTACACTGACAGGTAGCATGCTGTCTCTGCAGGGTATCCATCCATCATTTGGCATTGACCGTTACTACATTTCTGCATAGCGGGGGGGGGGCACACCTGACTGTTTCTACAGCTCTTCACATGATTGAGAGGGGCACACCTGACTGTTACTATATTTCTATGTAGGTTGGGGGGAGGGCACACCTGACTATTTCTACATTTCTACACAGGATTGGGGGACACACCTGACTGTTACTATATGTCTACATAGGATGGGGGCACATCTGACACTTTTACACATTTGCTGGGACTGTACTGGTATGTTGGGTACTCCATTTCATTCTGTAGTCTTACCTATTGTGCTGGCTAGAGGCATACCAGTGTACTACAGATCATGGCTTTGGTTGCCCTACATATTATTGTCTGATTTCCTACCCTTCAGAACTGACATCCCACTGCCTGCCTTGCTGTGGCCTGTCTGTGTAGGTCTGGGGGGGAAGGTTAACCATAGCCATCATTCTGGGGCCATGGCACAGGCTCTGTTTGGGTTTGTCTACACCTGTCTTGCTGCCTGACACTGTTATTGGATATGTGAACCATCCTCACTGGCATGTGTAGGTCATATGGACACACATGTCACTCAGCACATTTCCTGCAGTGGATTTTGTCACCCTGTGCAGTATTGGCTACTATGGTGACTCCAGTATGTGTTACAGATGTCATGGTGCCTCTATGGGTGTCTACTGTCTGATGCTATAACATCCAGCCTCCCATTTCCCTTGCATGCTCACATCCATACCATAGTTACAGGTAACAACACATTCTACTCCATATGGCAATTGGTACATTGATTGACTTACCTTGTGGGCGTGCCAGGGTTGTAGATGGTGCTGGTAGGCTGCCTATGTTGGATGCACATAGTACACTCCCTTTACATGGTTGAGCACAGGTAGTGCCATGTTTGGCATCCCTTTTGCTGTATGTACGAGTCAGAGAGAGGTGTAATTCCCTGGGTCTCTACTGTGTCAGTGCATGTGCTATGCGTTGCCTCTTTGCCAAGGCCAGGGCAAACTGGGCACGCCTCCTTCTGCCTACTGGGGCAGGCTCAGGTTGTTCCTCCTCCAGGTCACTCTGTGTCTGTGCAAGCCTTGGCATTGGTTGGGGGTTGTGTGGCCCTGCCCCATGCTGTTCCTGCTGCAGCTGTTTCCACGGGATCATATTGTGTAGCATAGCACATACCATAAAAATGTGGATACATGTAGCTGGTGAATACTGCAAGGCTCCACCAGATATGTCCAGACACTGGAACCATGACCTGAGCATCCCAAACACACACACTCTATTATATGTCTGGCATGTGCGTGTGCCTCATTTATGGCATTGTTGTTCAGGTTTCTGTGCATTTCTGATGTGTGTCATCAGCCACGGCTCCAGTGTGTACCCAGCATCCCCCACTAGGTGGCCATAGGAGATGTCCCCATTGGCAAATCTCTGGTACAGCTGTGTAAGATGCCATCTGTGGGAATCGTCATAGCTTCCAGGGCAGCCTGCACACACATTCAGTATAATGCCCTGGGCATCACATATGACCTGGCAGTTGATGGAGGGGATGCCCTTGTGGTTGATGTAGGCCTTACCCTGCTCACCGGGTGGTGCTTTGATCCATATGTGCGTGCAGTCTATAGTACCCACTACCCCAGTGTATTCTGCTATTTGGTGGAAGAGACGCATATTGCTGCTCAACACCACACGGGTGTTGAGGAAATATACGTGCTCACTGGCATATACTGACATGGCATCCAGGAACTGGTGGAATACTCTGGATGCTGATGCCTGTGAGATCCCCATGATATCCCCAGTTGTGCTTTGGGAGGTACCTGTGGCTAGTATACCTAGGCTTACACATACCTTAGTAGCCACTGGGATGGGTTTCCCTCGGTCAGTGTGGTGTGACAGGTGTTGCCGGCACAACAACACATTGCTGTAGGAGGTCTCTGTCCACCCTATTGTGGTCCACTATCTCCAGCTCATGTAGCCCCTGGTAGGTTACCCTGGGTCTGTACACTCTTCTCCGTCTCCTCACTGTGGGTTGTTCGGCAGCATTCACATCCTCACCACCCTCAGGCTCTTGCACATGTTGTTCTATGTCGCCTGCTGCAGCCCTTCTCATTTTGTAGGTTTGTTAGTTAAAATTGCCCTGCTTGTATACACCGGTGGTGTAGAGTGTGGGAAAAAACAGAGGGGAATGTGTTTGCATAGTTTATAGTGGTGTTCTGGGCTGGGCTGGTCTGCTGCCTGTGTAATTGGCTGATTCTGATACATTTCACCTGCCAGCTAAGCTAGTTCTCCTTGATTACCTTCCTACTGCTGTTTTCCCTTCCCATTGCCTTGCTGTTGAAGCCCGTGTGCACGCCACGCAAACAGAGTGCTCAAATGTGCACACTGCTGCTACTTCCTGGTTTAACCTCTTTTTTTCTTCCTGTATGACCCTGTGCATGGCGTGCACACCCGCTTAGGCTTTGTAAAGACTGCTAGGCAGGTTTAGACACATCCTCTAGCTTAGCTGTGCTTAGCTAGAAGCAACCCCAAGCCACAGGGCTCCAATCCACTTAATGACACCCCCCCCATGATGTCACCTACCTCCTAGGCTTGCACCCAGCTATTCATACTCTTACACTGTTGGGACCTGCCTCACATCCTGGGGAAAACTAGGAATCACTATCCTTCCCCTCATTTGCATAGGATTGCCTGCTAATACATAGTTACATGTCTCACACTGAGCCTCCCCTCTTAGCAACCACTACTCACTGGCCATGTTGTCTTCTGCCTGCCATTGACTTACATGGCATAATACTGATTTTAGTTAGATTGCTTAATTTATATTCGTTATGTTATTTTTCCCCCCGATCCCATTTGCTCGCCACTGCCCTATGCTTAAACAGCCAGGATTGGCTAATAGGAATTAAAAGTTGATTTTTTTTAATTTTTCTACTGTTTGCAATGCCAGTGGCCTTATACTTGGCCATTGGCATGCTTACTACATGATATGCAGCCTTTATTTGGGGCTGTCATAGCTCCATTTTGGATTTTGCAGACATGTACTCGGTTACTAACTGAGTACATTTCTGCTGACTGCACTAGTCCTGCACAGACGGTAGCAAGCTTCCTGGTTTGCAAATTCACCTCATTTGCATGGATTTCTTCTGCAAATGGGGTGATTTGCATACAAGGGCTTCGTCCGTGCAAGATTAGTGCAGGAGCGCTCGTGCATGCCCACGCAGGCTGTTCCTGGATCGCACAGTGGACATATGGCCTGCTTGGGCTTCTGCACTGATCTTGCATGCCGTGCAAGCTTTTGAGAATCCGGGGGTATGTTTACATTGTTAAGAAGAAGAAACTAAAGAACATGCATTTTTTAACTGTAAAGAGTAAAAAAAGTTATGAGGTAAACTTTGTAAAGATTTTTTGAAGATATAAAACATGGATAAAATAAACATGCATATGATTAAATATGAATATTATCAGAATATAAGTAAAGAATATGTTAAAAATAGATAAAGTTATTTTATGTTATATAGAATGAAAGAATAAATGCGATTATGTTTAATGGTAAATGGATTTTAGCAACAATATTAAGTAAAATCAGATGGTGGTTATGGAAGGAGTGGGGGGTCTAATAGGGATGAACATTTTGTTTGATTGTGTAAACAGATTTGTACATCTATATATTTGTAACTTTTTGGTAAATAATTATTTTTATATATAAAGGACTCCTACTCTCCATGCCATGGATCTTTTACATTCATTTCAGATACTATCAAATGTAGATGTGACTTCCACTTAACATTTCATCTGAAGGGCAATATACTCAAGAGTGCAGCACTCCTGAATGCAACAGTCAAGTGTTAGAAATCCAGTCACATGCAGTGGGAATCAAGCCGCAACCTTTTGGTCATTCAGCACCAAAGGCAAGTGTGCTACCCGCTGTACCAATAACACTGCTATGCTATTGATACTTAACTTATTGTGTTGCTGTGGTGGTACATGTGGGCTTTAGGACACCTCAGTGAGGCTGACATTTATCCACATCCATTGGACAGTAACCAGTGGCCATTCTGCCAGCTGAATACATTCCAGAGTGGTGGTGTGCTTCATTCTTACTTGTCACATGCTAACACTTTGGGATACCTCTCAATCTCATAGCGCAAGGAATCTGCACAAAGACTAAAACAATGTGTTGACAAAGGCCCAAAAATAGGGATAGATTTTAAATATTGTTCTTCTAAACTTATAAAATTGCTAGAATAACAGGATGTGTGTAAGCATACATTTTCTGAATTATATGAAGTCTGAAAATCAAATATTTGTCATTATTTAGTGACTTTAATCCCTATTGATTTTTCACAAATTTCATAAGGAATAGACCAAAACTATGAGGCTAAAATCTGGACGGTTGAGAGATATGGTTGGGAAACATTTATTACTTAAGGAACCTTTCAGTAAGTCTACACTGGTGCATAGAAAGATAAATCCCTTCCAATGGCCTAGTCAACCAGAGGTCAAATAGCAGCCTAGGCACTTCATGGTACAGACAAGGAGAATGGACATGCCATCCTGGAGGAGGAGATAGTCCCATCTACCTGAGTCCCAGTCTTGCAACTCAACTTACTTGGAGAAGAACAGAGAAACAACCATGGAGTGTTGCCTGAAGGGAAGGGATGTCCCGCTGACATCATCCCTTGTAGAAGTGAGGGACAGTTCATCCCTGATACCCACTGAACACCCCACCATTAAGGTTTTACTTGGCCTGTGCATACAAGGCTGTAAGAAAGAGGAAACACATTCCCTCCAGAACAGTATGATGCTGCCCAAGGATGCCTTGATCTCCTTGCCATGATTGGAGTTAGTACATGGAAAGTGGAAGAGTTTGATTATCCAGACATAAAGAAGAGGCACTGGAAGCGGCTTATGGTCAGCTTTAGGGAAGGCAAAAGTAGCCCCTGAAGAAAACTATCAGTATGTATATCTGTAATTCCACTGTCAACTTTACAGATGTAGTCAAGGGTCACTCAGGATAATCCTGGGTATGTCTGACATAGCGCTATATACTAGTGTAATTCCTGTCAAATCTCCCTAGGCCTCATTGTCTCTTAGATTCTGAATCAGTATTATCCCAAGCTGTTTGTAGCAGGGGGTTCAGTTCTACATCTTTCATGTACAGGGCCCACTGACCTTGACATATACACTTGAAGGGCACTACTGAGTTGTTCACCTTTCTGTTCTGCACTATTATTCACACTGTGTTTTTGTGCGGTTGTGCTGACTGGATGTTTTAGTTATTTAATCCACCACCACTACCACCATGGTCAGATGCTATATTGTTTGCGTTACAGTATGCTACTGGATCAGTGCACCTTTTGTAGGCCACAGAACTAGACCAGCTTTACTCAGCTTCCATCTTAAATGCTTATAGCATCATAAACTCTTGTGACCTGGATTATATTTAACAGTATGGTTTCCCAGAACCATATTTTGCACATACTGGTACAGTTATTCCCTGCAGTACATCTATTTTGCAGTACCACCTAAGGTTTTTGCATATTCATCCTTTAGGGAATTAAATTTTAAAAATAGATTGTTTTTTTTTTGCATTGGTTTGCATTTTCATAGCTGATGGACTAAACGTACTTAACAAATATTGGAAAAGTTCAAGAAAAGAACCTGGGATGTGAAAATAAGCCAGTATTTTGATGTGGATCTACCTTATGAATTTGTTAATGTTAAAGAGACCAAATGTGCAATTGCACTGCATGAACATGAAATATAAACTATTAAAGATGGGATATCATTGATCTTGATATATACATTTCTTAGACAGAGGGGTCATCAGCCCTTCCTCAAAGGTATAGATATACTCAGAATCCCTTAGCAATACAAGATTTTTGGACAACTTGCAATTAAATGCTTTCCGTTTAAAAATTAGGTCTTTGCATGCATGTGTTCCACCACATACACACACGCTAATGCACATACGCGTGCACACACACACACACACACACACACACACACACACACACACACACACACACACACTTTCCAATTAAAAAATCAAATGTATCTATGGAATAAAAATAAAAACATTGTTAGTGACTTGCAAATAATTAGAAATCATAAGCATGAAACCTATGTTAATATCCTGAGTGAAAAAAGTGACATTGCCTAAAAGGCCAAAGTTTTCCAGTCTTGAGTTTGGACTCCCAGAGCTTACACAGTGACAATCTATCCATCGATCCAGTTTGTAATAATCTAGTTTATCTTAATGCACATGTATAAACACATAAACAATAACGCCAGTGTCATCATGAAATGAACATCAAATAGTGTATCACAGGACACCTACTTAGCTCAGTGCTTAAGGTTTTCCTTTGCTTATCTGGGATTCTCTCAGTGCATGCATGGGTCTTCTCGAGGTACTCTTAGTTTCCTCCCATCTTCTAAAAACATACTGGTAGACTGGCTACTCTAAACTGTTAAATATATGTTAGATTTCTTCTTGTTGTGACTAATGTCATGGCTGAAAATGATTTGCAACACAATCACTTCACTTTCTAAGTTGGCAAGCAAATAAACAGCTGTCCTAAGATCTGTGCATTAAACACTGACTTGCGTCCAGCACAGGAGCATTCTGTTAGGTTTATATCATTATAATGGCTACATCACTGCATTAGCAGTCTTTCTGAAGATGTAGGCTGCTGCAATTTTCAATTTATCAAAGTAAAATGATTCCAAGACATGTTTTAACTGCAATACTAGCTCTAAGGATACTTCAGTCTCCTCTTGACTGGTATGCTAATGTGTGCTCCCCATAAAGGGTGTAAATAAGGTGTCTTAGAGAATAATGGAACCCTACTGTTATTTTTGCCTTAATATAATTACCTATGTTTTTACTTAAATTATAAGGATACAAAAAGCATAGCCCTCTGTTATGTAAGGCAATGTTTCAGGGGATTTAGTGCACATTTTCACTAACAGCTAGAGTGCTGCTAATTTGTGTATCCTAAAATAAAGTCAGTGTGTCTGGTACAGCACTCCTTACTATGTTGTGTTCACATGCTGAAGAAGCAGTGTGCTAAATATGCATTTGTAATGCTGCATACATCATTTGCTGTAAGGTTTCAGGCTCAGGGCAGCTGTGTGCTATGAACTGGGTGTTCTGCTTTCTTTGTTACAAGTGAAGAACTCAGAAGAAACTCAACACTTGGATGCTGCTTAACCTTTTCTTGTCATGGCTTGTACTAGCTATTAAAAATGACCTACATTCACTTCAAAGAGAATAAATATGTTTTCTCAAAACTTGTCTGATATCTGAAATAGATGATTTTCTTACTAAGTATATCAGGGTGTACATTTTAATGAGATGGAAAATATCAGCTATGTAAGTTATTAAATTCAAATGTCATAAGATGAAATCAACAATACAGTATTAACCTTGGTTACAAATATGTTCAAGGTATTCCTACTGATTCTTAATAAAACAAGCTTTTCATTAAGTTGCCTATTTGCCATTTGCTTTTAGCTGCAACCAAACTAATATGATTCCAGTTGTAAAGATTAAGAAGTGGGACGAATGTCAAGGGACAGAGAATAACATTCTGGTACATATAATGCTGGTGTTTTACCTGTGCTTGGTATAGTTTTATCACACAGCATACTGTAACAGTTATTAAATACAGATCAAAGTAGTTAATTCTATTTTCAATGCTGTTATGCAGTAGTTACTTTTGATTTTCAAATGGAAATGAATGTGCATCTGTGTATATGTGCATGTGTGTGTGTGTGCGCGCGCGCGCGCGCGTGTGTGTGTGTGTGTGTGTGTGTGTGTGTGTGTGTGTGTGTGTGTGTATGCACGCACGCACGCGTGTGTGCATGCACACACATGCACATGCATGCGAGTGTGTCTATATATGCAAACACTTATCCTTTTATAGAGAAAGAATTGAATGGCAAATTGTCCAAAGATAATAAAGTTCTCAGGAATGGTGTATATGTTTTTGCTATTGGAAAAGGACACTGACTTGACTATTCAGTTAAATTTATAAATTATGTGGACTGTTTGTTTAATACAGCATGTACAAAGCTTGAGGTATATTATAAAGTGAAGCATTTTAACCTACAAAACAAGTATGGCAATAGGAAGAGTGATTCTAATATTCATGGAAAATACCAATGAATCTTAGCGTCAGCCTCTGCTTCCAGCTGGGAAGACATTTTCATGTACAAAATGTGTAACTTAATTGCACTTTCTCACTACATAGCACACTACTAGTTATCCCTATGCACTTAGCTATTTGGCCATGTTTACAAGAAGGGTACTACCCAGCAACCACCATACACATGGTCTTCTTTACTTGGATTAATATATTCCGTAACAGACAGATACAAAACCACATTTTCTTGCAATGCCTTACTCTTACACACTTTTCATAAGACTTCCCTTACCAGGCCTATTATAACAGAATATTCATGAAAAGAATCTTCTCAGCAGTGGTACCTCTATCCTCAGACAGCCACCACCTGACATTACAGCTATCTTCGGGAAATATCTGTAGCATTGCGCATTCTGTATCCTTGGAACCTGTCGTGCAGGATGTCACATGACTGTGCTTGCTGCCACATAAGTAAATTTTATGGTGACATCTAGGCAATCTTTTGAGTCTGTGCCTTTCATTTTTTTCTTGACAGTGGGAGTCTATGAAGCACTTTACCCGCCAAAAGAACTACAAAGACGTGCTTGGCATTCTCCCTTTAAGCAACTTTTTGATAGTTTAGTCATGTCAATTTCCAGCTGAAAAAAATTACTGAAGCTTGCTCACTGTCAGAATTCAGTGGATCTGGAATTTAAAAAAAAATGGCACATTACCATTTTTCAAGAAAATTTGTTCATTTTCTGGTGAAGCCACCATTAAAAAGTTTAACCGTAGCTCACTTCTGCTTTCACTTGAAAGCAAAAATTGCAAAGTTATTCAAAGCACAATTTCTATGAAAATAGTACCAAAACCACCTCAATGAAATGATATCAGGAATGATTTTCCTACTTGATTTATCATAAAGTATGAAAATAGTGAGTTAAAACCAATGAAAGCTTTGAAAATGGTGCAGCTCATTTCAGTGCAGTCAAATTGATTTTTTTAACTTTACAGTAGCTTTTCATGGTTAGTAGTACAGTGACTTCTGAATGTTGTAACATTCTGTTAACTTCTTTGGATCAAGTTAAAGAGTTATTAATGGGCCATCATTTTAACTCACACTGCCCACATGCCTGGTTCTTCAAGGAAATTTGGCAGAACCTTGGTAGCAGTAAATGCAGAACTTCATCCTTTACATCATTGCTTCAGCTGACCATGAAAAGAGTAAAAGTGTATGATCAGGTGACTGCATTTCTGCATCTGGCAAGTGATTATGTGACAAAGCTTTACATCTGACATAACTAAAGGCTAACAGTTTGATTAGGCAATGAAGACTGAGTTTTGGCAATAGTACAAAACTAAAAAAGTAGCATATTCCCAGAATGTCCAGATTTTTGCCTCATATTTTTGGTCTGTTCCTCGTAAATTTTTTTTTTGTACATCACTGGCAAATCATTGAGGACTGAAGTTAGAAAATAATGACACACATTTGAGTTTCAGACTTCTTACTCTTTAGAAAATTCATGTCAATGCAAAACCTGTTATTTTATCAATGTTCTAAGTTTGTAAGAGCAGTACTTAAACATTGTCCCTATTTTGGGCCATTTGTCCCCATTATTTATGGCTTTGTCCAGATTTCTTGCTGTAAGAAGTTGAGAGGTGTCGATATATAAATTGATTTTTACTAGAAATCAGGGTGCACAAGAGTCTGTTGATGCATAGGAGACTCACATAACACCAAGATGTGATGAATGAGCTGGTGATTTACACAATTCACTGTTGAAAAACAGAGTGTTGTGTGGCATTATAGATGATGGTGTGAGAAGTAAAGCACTGTTTGAAGTTAACCCCCTTCCATCACACAGCATATCACTGGCTATCACTACACACACCTGCTTGGGTTTGTATACAAAGAGGCACTGCTTAGCATGTGGAAATAGCTGTGAGTATGTGTAGAGTAGCAGAGTTAACTACGGTTTAAATGAAACAGCTTTTTGTTTAATTTAAATAAAGTAAATAAATGGAGTTAGCTGAAAATTTAGATGTGTGTAAAATGAATGTGAAAAAAAATTTTAATGAAACACGTCAGTTGCTGATATACAAAACTGCTATCATTTATTCAGTGCACATTATGTACAACAGGGCTATCATTATGGCAGAAAACTTCAATAATGCATGAAATTGATGACACAGTGAACAATGAAGAGTTTCTGTCCAGTAGATGCCATTTGTTCTAGATGTATTCATCAGCACAGCAGAAAGCCATGCCCAGCTCTTAACTTACATTTTCATAAATGTGGTCAAGCTATTTTTCTGAAGTGTGCATGTGTAGACTTAAAGGAATGGCTCAAAACCCTATTTGTCTAGTAGTTGAAGTTAATAGAACAAATAACAATATAGGTGATCAGTAGATTAACTGATCAGTACAATGTGAATAATAATTTTCAAGGGCAGTCAGTCTGTGTGTTGAAAGGATGTGTACAATGTTCACATTAGATTCAGAAACAGAGAAGATGGATCAATGCAAAAACCCATTGGACTGTAAGTCTGGACGTAAATGATAAGTTTACCATGTTTAAGCTTCATACTGGTGCTCAGTGGTGGATTATAATACTGGAATTTGGGTGGTAGCTTGGAGCCCACAGCTCCAGGGTTACCATGGCTGGCCACTCACTATACTGCTGCCCAGGTTGTCCATCTAAAAATGACATAATTTTATTTAAAAAACGTTTTATTAAGTTTAGCATTCCTAACTCATTTTAGTTAGCATAAATGCTAAAAGTAAAAGTTATTAACAATAAACACATTTCTTTTTAGTTTAGTAAAAATAAAGTATTTAAATTCTACTCCAAATATTTAACTCTTTATAATTCAGTGACTACATTTTTGAGCATATGTAGGATGGGCTAGCAACACTGTGACATGACACGTGTAGTTATTTTTGTCTGTGTGACTGTACTCATTCAAAAATAGCTTTCAGTCAAGACACAGTAGGACAATGATAAAATAATGTGCGCAAAGACTGTGAGAGAAGAGAAATGTAACAAGGTAAAGAGGTAAACAGCAAAACACATATTGTTGAATGAAATACAGGTAAAAGAAGTGGTGTTTCTAATTTGTGGTGTTTATTCTTGTTCAAATAATGCTAAACCCATCTGTTGTGAAAATAAAGGCCACTGTGTGTAGTAATACTTCAGATGTAGCTGAAAGATGCCATTGTTAATTTACTGCAGCAGTTACACTGGGAAGAGTAAATTGTCCTGGAACTATTGTTGGTTTCTAAGAGCTGAACATTATCATAATCTTGCAATAAATTCCAAGTTCATTGATTAGTACTAGGGTACCTGCCCTTTTAGGCTTAGCCAAATACCCCATGTGAGAATCAAACGCTGTACCTTGTGCCTGTAAGGTAAACACCTTAA
The DNA here is from genome assembly GCF_019279795.1 of Protopterus annectens. Classification (NCBI taxonomy): domain Eukaryota; kingdom Metazoa; phylum Chordata; order Ceratodontiformes; family Protopteridae; genus Protopterus; species Protopterus annectens. The sequence continues at coordinate 811,065,159 of NC_056731.1, read as the reverse complement.
CCATTAGGCTAATCTCCTCTGGATTAAAGTACAGGTTCGCAAATGTTTGGATGCCAAATGGACTACACAACCTCATGTTTTGTTTTTCTGTTCAAACACCGTACTTGCAGGTTTTCTAAAACCACTGATATGTGTGTATGTATATATATATATATATATATATATATATATATATATATATATATAATTATGCCTTCTGTAAGCATGTTTCTATGCAGTTATAATTTTTGCGAAACAAAGTTAGATCCTTGTCAGGAGATAACTAATTTCCCAGTTGATTTAAACCTTGTTTTTAATTTCTCCAAGTCTTTTAGGTTTCTAATACCATGACGGGAATGGACCCCATTCCTAAGATAAAGTAGGACTAAAGTTCATGAAATTAGTATTGTTTCAATCTTTGATGTTAGCCAGAAGTGCTCTTTGCAGCTGCCATAATGTGCCAGTATTGACTTCTGCAATTCATTTGGCATTATATGTATCGGTATATCTAAGTGCAACTGTAAATTATTTTTTATAAGACCCATTGCTCCTACTACTATTAGAATTGTCTGGGTATCCTTCCTCCACATTGCCCTCACTTCTGCCTGCAAATCCTGGTATTTTATAACTTTGTGTCTCTCTGTATGTAAGACACTATTCACTGGGTACAGCAATTTCAGTGATGAATGTTACTTTTGTCTTCTTTTCATGGACTACCATATCTGTTTTTCTTGTATCTATTTCTTGAACTGTTGGTAATGGGTGATCCCATGTAATATAAACGTCAACATTTTCTATAATGCTTTGTGGCTTATGTTTCCAATACTTCTCATCTACTTCAATATTATGTTTCCACAATCTCTAATGCAACAATCTTGAACATTATTATGCCTTTCAGTATACAGTCCTTCTGCCATTGGTATATCACAACCAGCAACAAGATGTGTGACCGTTTCCAATTCTGTTTTATAAAACCTATGTTTATCTGTTTCTTCTTCCACATGTTCAATGGACTTTATAAACCAATGTGTACATAGTCCACTATCTTGGACTGCCAATATTAACCTTTTGTATTTTGGTATAAATTCACCTCTACTTAACTATTCCTGCTTTTAATCCTGATCAACATGAAGTTTTTCCAAGAGTTTTCTATACTTGCAACTATATTTATGCATTTTACACATTTATTGCCTTCTCATCTGATCCTTCACCTTATATTCTTTCTTTTGTTTTTTGCACATTCAGTTGCTGCCTGATTTTTATATACTTCTGGTTTGATTTCCATTCCCACTTGACACCAATATGCTTCTGCTAAAGTAAGCAGGGAAGTCATCTTAGACCTATTCTTTTCATGTTTTAAAACACACTATGTTTGGGTCTTGGGAGGTCAGCAGATATGTATGCTGTCCTACGATTGCAGGTCTACACATGCAATAAATTTCGAGGAGGCCAATAAATACTTCGGAATGGATGTGAGACATGCTATGATGATGGATATGATAGTAGGTAGCATGCAGAATGCTTCAGACATAGACAGGCTGATGATCAAAATGTAAGACGTAATTTATTTGTTCCCTTTGCAGAATAGGAGATGCGTACTACTCCCTTTTTTCTCCTCCATAAAATAAATGTTGTTATTAAGAAATACAAGCTTAAATAATGGCTCATAAACACTTGTACATGTTAAATAAAAATCAGCAACCTAAGGCTGGTGACTATAATAAGCAGGTACCAATACCACACAGAGAAGACATTTTTCACACTTTATGGCTATTAACTATTAAATAGCACCTGACTCTCTTACTTATTTATGTATGCATCTTTACATAACTCTTGCAAGGCTAGTATTTTAGTTTGTGTTAAAGCTCCCCTCTCCTTAGATGGATAAGTATACTCTTTATGGTTTTAAAGACTGCTTTTTTGGCAGAGAGTAGGACAGACCACCTTGTGAAATGGCACAGAAACTGATGTGCATTCTTTTTTATGGAGATAAAAATCATAGCTTTCCTCTCTGTTCAAGTGACTGATTTTCATCCTTTTTTTCCTACTTGTTCTGCGCCTGTTTGTATGGTATATATTGTCATTGCTGCCTGTTACTACTGAGTGTTCATTTTCTAAGTGCTTAAATAGGCTTCATATCATTATAATACTTTGTATTACTGTTACTGCACTGCTGCTTGTTTGCATTAGGTATATTCTAATAGTTACTAGTAAAAGGAATGGGGATTTGAAAGATGGAAATAAGTCAAGAGGAAAGGTAAGGCAGCAGTTTAGGGCTCCTAGTATGGATGGAGTATGAGTAAAGGATGTTGTATGCTTGGTATGCAGTTGTTTTGGGAGTGATAATAAGAAAAAGTTGAAGTTTTTGAGGGGGTTGGGGTCCTATTTTCCTGCTTTACTAGGAATTGTTAGTATACATTTTTACCGTTGTCCCCTCACAGTAAGACGTTGTCCGGTTCGATTCTCAGCTAGAGAGTATTCTGCATGGAGACATGCATGAATGGGCGTACCTTTGTTGAAGGTTGTGCATCAGGGCTGGCAACTTGGCACGTAAAAATCAACTGCCAATCATTAGCAGACCGGAGTTCCGCTGTGGCGACTCCTAACCGGGAAAAGCCGAAAGACACAACAACAACAACAACAACAACAACAACAACTGAATGTAAATGGTTTATCTTCCCCATTAATGATTAAAGGATTGCACAGTTGTCGCTTGAAGGAATCATCTCACTGTATTATTACAAGTGAATCACCTGGATCAATCAGAGCAGAAGCAAACTATCTGGCAGACATTATTTTGAGTAAACATCTTCTGTAGCACCAAAGGAAAAAAAAATGCTTTGTGATGTTCAGGCTACGCATCTCATTTAAAAGGTTTAGACAGTCACTAACTCAAAAAATTAGATGTGCTATCTATGTAGCAAATGTGTATGACATCACCAATAAATCACATCAAAGTGGAGGTCTGGTGCCAGATGCAGCCTTTGGGCATATGTATGACCCTTGCATTATGTACCCAATACAGCTCAGAAATAGGCAATTTATTCATATGAAGTGCCTTGGTTGGAGCAGCTGCTGTGCTCTGACTAACACTTCGCTAATTTCCTTGTTCTAGTTGGTTGAGCTGCATTGCTGCATTGAGTTAGTTGGAGATCAGCATCCTGGAGCATATCATCACCAGAGCATATCATCAGTGCAGTGGTCCAGTGGCCGGAATATTTAATATTTACACCCCAGTTCCAGGATGTAGAACTGAAATGGGAAAAGGCTAGATAGCTGCTCTGCATCCCCATTAAAATAAATTTACACTAAAAATTTTAAAGTTAAATGAAAGAAAGCTAGCTTAATAACATATTTTACCCATTAAGGAGTGTTGTTGAACCAAGTGATAAGATGGCTGGCTAGATGATGTTTATGCAGCACTCATTCTGTTTTATGTTACTCTTCTTTTTTAACAAGCACACTGTGTGGTACTCCCTGTCTGAAAGAAAATTAGAGTTCAGCTTGGTATTCCACTAAATATGTACTAGCAATGCATTATCACAGCTGTGTTCCTTCATTTTAGGTACTATACATTAAATAGTTTATGACTGGAAATGTGTCAGTCTTTACACTGTTTGCACACTATTCAAGCTGTATTAAAGACATAAGAATTATATAGAGGCAACCAAACTATTTATTTGAATTTACTGTTTTCTTTCTTTTTCTTCTCTGCATTATTCCCCGTAGAATAACAATAAAAGTTATGAAGTATAAAGTAGGTAGATAAACGGGTCATTGTTATTAACTGGTTTAATAGATTTGCAAACTAGTTTTACTTACCTTGTTTTTCTCTTAGTCAAATGAACTTATAGCAAACTGTCTGACAGTGCACATGCACACACTCATTGCCTATCTTTAGCAGCCTGATTGGTGGCCTGTTTCTCTCCCCTCCCACCCCCAGTTCCCCAGCTGCCCCTGTATCATTTCTATTATATTATCTGTTTTTCATGTCTTTTCGGCTTAAAGGGACCAGCCCTAACAACCAACTTCCTTCCAGAATGTTTCTGTGTCACACCTGCTTCTGCTACATCATTTGTAGACCCAAGTCTCTGCTTCTCCCACTGCTACTAATCTGCTACATCATTTTTAGATCCAAACCTCTGCATGTCCTACTGATAGTAATCTGCTCCATCATTTTTAGACCCAAGCCTCTGCACGTCCCACTGCTACTAATCTGCTACATCATTTTTAGACCCAAACCTCTGCATGTCCTACTGCTGCTAATCTGTTACATCATTTTTAGACTCAAGCCTCTGCACATCCTACTGTTACTAATCTGCTCCATCATTTTTGACCCAAGCTTCTGCATGTCCCACTGCAACTAATCTGCTCCATCATTTTTAGACCCAAGCCTCTGCATGTCCTACTGCTACTAATCTGCTACATCATTTTTAGACTCAAGTCACTACATGTCCCACTGCTAGTAACCTGCTAAATCATTTTTAGACCCAGGCATCTGCACATCCCACTGCTACTAATCTGCTCCATCATTTCTAGTCCCAAGCCTCTGCATGTCCTACTGCTACTAATCTGCTCCATCATTTTAGACCCAAGCCTATGCATGTCCCACTGCTACTAATCTGCTCCATGATTTTTAGACCCAAGCCTACCCAAGCCTCTGCATGTCCTACTGCTGCTAATCTGTTACATAATTTTTAGACCCAAGCCTCTGCATGTCCCACTGTTACTAATCTGCTCCATCATTTTTGACCCAAGCCTCTGCATGTCCCACTGCAACTAATCTGCTCCATCATTTTTAGACCCAAGCCTCTGCATGTCCTACTGCTACTAATCTGCTATATCATTTTTAGACCCAAGCCTATGCATGTCCCACTGCTACTAATCTGCTCCATCATTTTTAGACCCAAGCCTCTGCATGTCCTACTGCTACTAATCTGTTCCATCATTTTAGACCCAAGCCTCTGCATGTCCCACTGTTACTAATCTGCTCCATCATTTTTGACCCAAGCCTCTGCATGTCCCACTGCAACTAATCTGCTCCATCATTTTTAGACCCAAGCCTCTGCATGTCCTACTGCTACTAATCTGCTCCATCATTTTTAGACCCAGGCCTCTGCATGTCCTACTGCTACTAATCTGCTCCATCATTTTTAGACCCAAGCCTACCCAAGCCTCTGCATGTCCTACTGCTGCTAATCTGTTACATCATTTTTAGACTCAAGCCTCTGCACATCCTACTGTTACTAATCTGCTCCATCATTTTTGACCCATGCCTCTGCATGTCCCACTGCAACTAATCTGCTCCATCATTTTTAGACCCAAGCCTCTGCATGTCCTACTGCTACTAATCTACTCCATCATTTTTAGACCCAAGCCTCTGCATGTCCCACTGCTACTAATCTGCTCTATCATTTTTAGACCCAAGTCTCTACATGTCTCACTTCTACTAATCTGCCATATTATTTTTAGACCCAAGCCTCTGCATGTCCCACTGCTACTAATCAGCTCCATCATTTTTAGACCCAAGCATCTGCATGTCCTACTGCTAGTAACCTGCTAAATAATTTTTAGACCCAGGCGTCTGCACGTCTCACTGCTACTAATCTGCTACATCATGTTTACACCCAGGCCTCTGCATATCCCACTGCTACTAATCTTCACTTTGCTATTGTTTACACTACTTCTTCTACTTACTGTAGTCAACTCTTGAGTGATGGTAGAGCTGCAAACCCTTTACTGCCTGTCTTATAAATATCTTTCTCTACATTATGAAAATTCTACACAAGTACAAACATTCTAGCACCTTCTGGAAAGCTTTTAATTATACTAATTAATGTTATATTCCTTATCTCCAGTACCATTCACTGCATCCCTGGGCTGGTCGACTATGCTTTCAATCTCAAACACATATCCCTAGTATGAATGAACTTAGGAAATATTAATAATGTATACAAGTAGAAACTTCACTATAATCAAAAAATCATCTTTATTATGAAATCCTGGCATAAGGACAATTCTTGAATCTCCTGTAATTTTGCCTCTGTCTATTAATTTTTTTTTTGGTACTTACATATTATAGCAACCAGATTCATAATGTTGTATAATTCATAATGTTTTGGTGAAATGACTTTAGCTTTAACTATAAATGAGTGTGTAAACTCCAAATTACTATTGTATCACAGTGCTTGGGAAACATGAGCAGGAATAAGAAGTGCAAGCAGGAGTTTGTCAACCAAATGCAAGTGGGCAACATTTTTCATCAAGCTCGTTTTTTAAAACACACAGTCTACAACCATTTTGTGTACTACACTGACCAGAAAAGCTTTGGAACTGCCATCCTATATCTGCTTTACTTGGTTTTGTTACTTTTGAAATGAGCTTCCAAAATCAACAGTTGAGAAACACTTCTGATTATGAAGCCTTAAATTACATGTTTGCTGCATCCATTAAGTATCACTTATGCTAGTTTTATTCAAACAATCTTGTCCTACTTTCTGAACACTTGCTATCATGGACGTTCCCCCATGGGAAACGTATATGTAAAAATGAGGTTGACCTACTGGCCAGATAAATTCTCAAGAGCAGAAAGAAGGACTCAAGATTTAATGCTAATATATCAACACTAACTTGCTTGCAACCTGCTTGCGATTAAACAATCTAAGTCAGTGTACTCATCCCTAGAAATACGGGCAGAGGTTACTTTTTTCCTGAACTAAACCTATTTCACACTCTACTGCTGTTGATTTCAGGCTATGTAACTGTACATGACAGCAAATGTTTTAAACCAAAGAAAACATTATGAATTATACAACATTACAAATCTAGTTGCGATAATAAGTAAGTACCATTTTGTCTAAAAAATTACCAAGAACTAGACAAGAAAGAGGAGTACTAGCTATGGCAAAAAAGAATACCCTGCTTTCCCCTTGTTCATTAAAAATAATAATAATACTGGCGATGATCCAATGTGGGCCTTAGTTCAAGATCTTTCTGGACAGCATACAAGAATATTCCATACTATCATTTGAATACATCTGTCCACTATTGGGTCCACTCTAGAACCCATTCTATTACAGATTCTACATTTTACGAATAACAACAAATTAATAATGCACAGTGAGATGAGCCATAGCAAGAATTCCTCTATTAGATCATCTTTAACCAGGATCTTTAATAACCATAATCTCACATAACTGGTTGATAATGACATAAGGAGTAGCCATTTGGCAGATATATTTTCAATAACTGACCTAATTATCTTAAACATCTCCAAATAAACTTGCCAACATGATCATTCCACCAAAAGACCTTAGTGACTATTACCCTATTCTTTCCTACTGGAATATAATATTCTGTATGGTTGCTGTTATTCTCCTTAAGGGCCTGCATCCAAACATCCTATTTGCTCCTTATTTCTTGAGCACCCCTCCCCACATCATTATTCCTTTCCACTTTTATTTATAACCTTCTGATTGAGTTATGCATATGAGATCTAACTGCATAGCTCCAAAGTATCTTTTAAAATCAGGTAATCCTACGCTACCTTGTTTTATGTGAAGAATCAATGTCTTCTGTTTAACTCTTGTCCTCTTCCGCTTCAAATTAAATTACTTCAACTGTTTATTATCATCCTCAACTTCTCTGTTTCATAGAAATGCACCTGCTCAGTATATAAAACTAATGGCACTAAAAACATCTTCACTGCTTGTTGCTTACTATCCATATTCATAATCATGAGTTTCCAGCTTATCAGTTTTTGTATTATCTTTTGGTGAGATTCTTCCTACATATTCTTAGCTGCTATAATAGAATCCATTTTAATCCATATGCCTAAATGTTTCATCTTATCATATCCCCATAAATATGAGTATTGCTGAACCAATTAATATGTGGTTAAATAGTTTAGAGTCATAGCCTTTGTTTCATCTTAATTTATTTTATACTCTAAAAAGACTTGAAACTGTCTCAAAATGTTTCTCAGCTACAACACTGAAGCATCTTTTTTCTGGATTTATCAAATACAGAGTAATATCATCTGTAAATAAAGCTAACTTTTCATGATTACCATACAAGTTGTAACCTTGAATTTGTGAGTCCCTTATTTTATTTGCTAATGGTTCTAAATATAAAACAATTAACCAAAGAGAAGGAGGAGGGCGCTGTCTAGTTCCTCTGTTCAAACACAGATTGTTAAAGAGAAACCCTCCCACCTAAATTCTTTCCTCACACCCTTCATATAGCATCGTCATACCCCTAGTATTCTATCATGGAATGCAAATGTTAACACTGCCCTATTTATAAAAGCCCATCTGACTCTAATGAATGCTTTTGCTGCATCAGGACCCACCAGCAATGTGGCATTTTCGTATACTAAGCTTCCAACTGGATAAGCACTCTTCTTTTAATATTTTCAAATGTTTGCATCACCTCTGCAAAACCACACTGATCGATATTTATCACTTTTGACAACACTTTTACAATTCTCTTAGCTAGTATAGACATAAAAACTTTATAAACATTGTTTAAAATTGAAATTATTTACAAAGCTAGGCTTGAAGGGTCCTTATATATTTTTTTCAGTAATACAGTCACTGCAGCTTTCTTCCAAGATGCTGGTACCATCCTCTTTTTTAAAATATTGTTAAACAAAACCTTTCAGATCTTTACCTTTTTCTTCCCTCCTAACTTCCAGACTTCCACAAGAATACCATCTGTTCCTGGGGACTTCTCTGTTGATTTGTTATGTAGCACAGTTTATATGCTATCCCTTCCTGTCTTAGACATTAATTCTTAAGCCTCACCTTCCCCTATACTTGACATAGTTAAGTCTTATGCAAACATTTCCATTTGTGCCCTTTCTTGGTTTCCCCATTCCTGTGCTTTATACAAATGTCTATACATTTCAAAATACTTTTAGTACTACTATAAAATCTTTGATTATTTTTTCTGCTCATAGGTTCCCTACATCTAGTAACAACTCTTTCCACTTTCTGTTGTGCTACGAGGTTTTGTGCTCTGGAGTTGTTATCAAAAATACTTGCTTAACAGCAACCATTCTATCCTTATGCATATTATCCCCTTATACTCCCTTTAGCACTCAGAAATTGATACTCTTCTTGTTCTGTGTGATTTTCCATCTTCTGCAATATGGCAACCTTTGTAAACCCCTCTAAATAATTCCTATTTCATCTCTCGCATATCTTTCTCTCTTGTTTCTACCATATATTTAATCTCTATTTTCATTTTATTTCAGTCTTTAGCTATCCCTTTAAGATATTCGTATCTTTTCTGATAACTCTCATACCCTTAAATTCCTCTCTTTTTACCAGCTAGATGGGAAAGCACTAGTGTCTTAGGCTTTACTGGTGCATAATCTGAAATAGTTTTTGGACATGTTTCAAAGCTTTTAATTAAATACACACTGTCCTGTGAAATACAAATTCTATTCAGTCTAGCCCAGTTATTGTACCTTTGGGAATAATATGTGCATTCTGAGTTCCTGCTATTAAGTTTATATTTTCCATTCCAAATATTCTTATATATTTCTTCGGAAATCTACCCTCTTTTGTTATGGCTTCTCTTCTAGGTCAGTAGTACATCCCCATTATTGCAAATTAGGTTCCATTCTGCATACATAAATAATATTCCCTGCTGAAAGTTAATTCCATCCATCCGTGCTCGACCCCTTTTTTCCCATTATTTCCCTCAAACTTCTCTTAAGTGCCATAGCAGTAGTTTTAGACTAAATATAAATGCACTCCACTGTAATCCTCCTTCTCTGCCAAGAAATACTTTTTTTACCGCCAATTAGTAAGTATTACCTTTTTTCTTATTTTATCATTATTGGAGTCCCTCTTAAAATCAGTATTATTACTGCCTTTTTACTTTGTCCCTGATACTCTGCTGAATGCCCATTCTGAAATCCTTTCTTTTCCAAACTAACATATTCATTTCTATTCAAATGTGTTTCTTATAACATTGCTATTTGAACCCTACACTTCTTTACATAATTCAGTACTCTGCTATTGTTCTGTTGCTGCAACGCCATTTATATTTCATGTTAAAATTGATAAGGCAGCTATTCTGATAGTCTGTTACTTTCACATATAATGTGTGACATGTTGAATGTATTTTTCAAGTTTGTAACTTACTTATACATGTTAATGCTTAGTGAGCTGATCTTGTATACAGTTACTGCTTCACATCTCTCTTTAAGCCTATGTCATATTTTCTTAGACCTTTCACTTCAATAAAATCAGTGAAGAAACAAAAAAAATCTAAATATATATTTTAAATCCCCAACCCCTTTTAAATCATAATAAACACACAAAACTGTATACACTTTCCCAAAAGGGAAGTTATCCCCCTCTCTACAGAGGCAGTTGATTGGATAGGCAGTCTCTAACCTGCTATTAGCTACAATCACTGGATTTACCTACTACAAACTTAGATTCAATCATGCTGGTCACTCATGCTAGAACCTGTGTTCCCTCTTGCACCAGTACATCTGTCCTTGACCTATCTTTATTCCCTCCCAGCTGTGAAAAACAACTTGCATGGCCTCAGTTAACTGACTTTGTGCCTTAAGAAAAAGTGCACTGGCTACTCTTAAATGAAGAAACAACATTGTCCACAGTTATATTTAATACTGAAGTACTGACACTGTTGGAGATGCAACTGCTTGCAAAAGTATTCACTTTCCTTGGTGTAATATTTCATTTTTTTCACTGAAGTGTTTGCAAGTTCTACTTTAAATACAAACTGTGATGTTTCTCATGCAATTGAAACCGCAGTACCTTTCTCAGTCATTCCTGATTAATTCCTATACCCGCAGACTTACAGTTTCCAAATGAGGCATTTGTTAATGGAAATAGCTACTAGCTTCACAAAAGCAAGAAACAATTCTTTTCAATGTTACAAAATTACCATTTCCATTCTTTCTATTTTCAAACCTGCTTGCTTAAATCAGTTCCCATGTCTGGAGCATAAATTAAGAACACTGGTCTATACTTCTCCTTCTATAAAACGTGAGAATCATTATATTTCCTTACACATATATTATGATTCAGACATTTTACACCCCCATGCAGTCCAAAATTGCATCATTGTATTGCTTATATCCAGCCTTTGTCTTGTTACAGTAGAAATGCTGGATTCATTATAGTCAAGAAGAAAAACTTTCTTATTTTAATATCACTAACATAAACAACAATCACTGTTAAGACTCCCCTCACATTACATTTAAAATACCTCTGCATACCATACAAAACCACTTTCCAATACAACATTACTGTGACCACAACCTTTTTTTTACTTATAGTTACATCTTCATTCCAGTCATCCTTCTAAACATTAATGACAAAGCAGGAATTATGCTTCAGAGTGCTCCCTAACACAGTCAACCAACATCCATTTTTTAGCCATATCTTGCAGAAGAAGAGTTCTCTTGTTTAAACAGTACTGAATGGAAGTGAAACTTTACATTTCTTCCATTTTTTCTAAATTCACATTATTCCTGGTCTTCTTCTTTATCATCTCAACCACTAACCACCATACTCTGGGCTCTGGCTCAAGTCCAAAGTACTCCTGATTTTCTTAGTCATCATCTGGGCTTTTTTCTGTTACTCAATCATTTTCCTTTCGATCAATGGAAAGATTTCATCTGCAAGTTGTCTATATGGCGTTGTCAGAAAAACGAGAAAGCATAGTTTCATTCAGCTTGGTGGTTCACTCTTTGTTGGGTAAACTTTATTTCTTACTTATCCTTTTCTGCATACAAAACTGCCTTTGGTCTGTCAGGAAAAATATTCTAAAGACAGCTGGCTATAGCAACTCGAAAGTCACAGCTGCATCTAAACATCCCCTAATTGCAAGGATAAATTTATTTCTTTTTTGCCTGCCATACAGTTAATAATAATTTTCCATAAAGACTTTGGTGTTTGTAATTTTACTATGTTTCCCTTCTTTCTCAGCTTTATCAGAAGCAGGTCTTTATTTTGGTATGACTGTAACTTTTCCCCTCCAAGTCTTGGCTGCTTTCTCATAGGTAGATTTGGAGCATACATACAATGTGTCCCTTTAGTTAACATATCCTGCTGTGGAATACTAAGGCAGTTTTCTATCTGTACTTTCATAAAATTAATGCAATCCCTTCCTTTTGGTTTCTCTGGTATAGCAGAAAATCTTGTCATTTCTCTGTTTGCTTTGAATTTTAACGCTGCTATTTTTTAAACACTCCTGCTTGAGAAGTCTCATAGTCATCAACTCGTTCCTTTATTTAACCCTCTAATTTAAACAGCTTTATCAGGTCATCTAAAGATTCTTACACTCTTTCCAGACTTTTGTTATTTGACTTGATATATTCCCCCAGTGGCTCATTTATTTTGAAAATCTCTAAACGCATTGCTTTCTTTTCTTCTAAATTATTGAAATCCATCTCCTGTTCCAAAGCTGTATCCTGAAATCTTTTTAACTGAACAGCTACAGCTTTCTTTTCCTTTAAATTATTGAAATACATCTCCTGTTCCAAGCTGTATCCTGAAATGTTTTTACATGAAGAGCTACACAACCCTTCCCACCAGATTTTGTCTTCTCCCTTTTCAAGATTTCTTCTTTGCTGACAGGCAGTATAGTGACTGACCAGTAATGGATTATTGTTTTTTTTTATAAAATTGTTAAATTGTACTGGCTTTGTTGTGCCATCTTCATTTTTCATTATGAAAAAGCTCCAATCAACCTGATTGCAGCCATCTTGGAGTTCCATCCGTAATAACTTTGACACTTTGCTGGCATTTAAACTTTTGTCTACCAATTTAGCTGCAGTATACCATAAGACTGATTCTACCACTGGCCTAGCTACTTTCTATAATGTAATATCTTACCCGAAATTCAAAACAAACTAAATACATAAAACTAAAAGAACACAAGTCCAGCTTTTTTTCCCAAGGGCAGGCATTAAAAATGGAAATAATGCATGTAAAGATTGTCAAAAAGAATACAAATAATATGGCTAAATGTCAACACTACAAAGGTTTATTCTGTACTAACCATGAAAATAAATTAATCTAAATCTCTATACTTTTAAAAATCTATAAATCAGTCATTTTGCAACTCTGAAAAAAGATTCTGTCATACAATAAACTCACTTACCTCAAGTAAGATCTTTCCCAAATCCAAATCACCTCCCTTCTTTTTGTTGATATAATTGATGCATATATTTTCTAATGACTATGTCTTATCAATTTTGACAAACAATATTTTCTTCTACTTGTTAATTGATTGTATTCACAGTACAGTCTTGCTAAACCGATCGTGTTACTTTCAATGTATTGTTTGCCTTTAGGTCCGGGTTGTGGTTGAAAAATCATGTTGTACCAGTCCACTTATGTGGTTAACAAACAAACAAACAAACAATGAATAAACAAAATGGACATGCTTTTTTTACTGTTGGTCACTGTTGTAAGGAAATAAGTGTATAAGAAAAATAAAAAAGTTTGGTGTGGAAGGAGGTAACAGTGAGTGAGTGTTTGTTGTGACATTTAATTGTGTATGCGTGCCAAAAAGAACTGAAAATACAGAGGAGAAAATTGACAATATTCTCAGTCACCTCAAGGGCCTAATGGTGGAGATGGAGCTCATGGGTTGGAGCTGGGAAATTTGATAAGTTGCAATGTCAGAAGGAGCAGCCACAGTATAAGGAGGCTGTGTGGGATCAGTTGGGGAAAGTAGTGAAGCAGCTAGTGTGTGAAGTTAAATATCTTAAGCAGAAAAAAGCGATACTAGATATGAATTGTGTAGATCTGAATACTAGAAGTAGACGTGAGAACATTACAGTCATCGGTCTAGCAAAATGTGTGGAAGGCCAGCACTTCATCTTATTTATGCAGAGGTGGCTTAATGAAACTACAGTAAATATACCAATCACAGATCGCTAGTTGGGAAACTCACGGGGTGGTAGCCAGTCATCATGGAGTTGGGCATAGCAGTAGATACAAAAAAATGCTGGTTTTACAGGAAGTACATAAAAATGTCTTTATGATGGCAGTGATACAAGTAAAAGTCATGGAGGATTTTCCACAACTATTTACACAAGGAGAAAAGAAATGATGCCAACATTGTAGAATATGAGGAAGGAGGTGGTGGCAGTGAAGTTGGTGTATGTGGCTTGAATGGTACCTGAAGCAATGCATATTTACACTAAGATAATGAGAGAATAGCATAGGGCAGATCAGTGGCAGAGTGGATAGCATTGTCACCTCACAGCAAGAGGTTCCTTGGTTTGATTCTCAGCTGGAGTACCTTCTGTATGGAATCTGTATGCCCTCCCTGTGTTCACATGGGTTTCCTCCAGGTACTCTGGTTTCCTTCAACATTTGAAAGACATGCAGTAGGTAGATTGGACACTCTAAATTGGTCATAGGTCTGAGTGAATGTGTGAGTGTGTGTTGTAGAAGAACTACCGTGGTGTTGTAAACCTTAGCTCTAGATGACTCTCGCTGCTGAAGTTACCCCCAACCCCATATGGGAAAATGGGTTGTAGATGGATGGATGGAATGCTAGGGTAGCATGAATGCTGACTGCAAACTGAGACTGCATCTCAGAGATTAGATCAGTGAAAGGCAAATATAATCCAAACTATGGAGGAAGAATGGAAAATGGTAATATAGTAGCAGGGCAGAAGCTCATGGACATAACTCATTTACATGATGAGAATGGGGGATGAATAGAGATGTAGTGAAAAACTCCAGATTAAATATAATTAAGAAACTTCAGAAGTATGCAATTCTTACCAATAGTGGCTAGCAGGATGTAAACAAATGATATGTATATTATTTTGTATAATATTATATAAACAACTTAAGCTATATCAGTACCCATTCACACTACACACATACTGCCAGCAACATTTCTTCATCCTACTGTGAGTTTTCATTTTAGGCTAAACAATTCTGTCTGTAGCACTTGATTATATGAAGTTTTAGAGAAATATGAAAATGATTACAGTGCAAATAAATAGTAACAAACAGCAATGCATCTCTTTAACAGCATTAGAAAGAGGCCTGATATCAATTAGGTGTGTTTACCATCCTTAAGTTTTAAGATAAAATCCTCTATTAGCTTTTATATAGCTTGATTTTCAGAGTTTTAATTTAAATATAAAAAGGTAATATTTGACATCTGGAGGCATCACTAGAAGAAGACATGGAGGTGTCACTGGCTTTATTGAGTTAAAGGATCACGGTATTACAGTATATTAAACTGTTCTGTAGAGATATAAGGGTAAAGGGATGGACTTTTCATGCTTGATATAGGCCTACATACAAACAGATTGTACAAAAAGGCCATTGATGAAAATTGAACTGTGCATTTGGATATATAAACAAGAATGAACAGTGCGGAAATGGGGCTCAAGAGAAACTAGAATGTAATAATTGCAAGTGTAATTCAAAGTGTAAAAGAGTGAATATTTTTTTGACAACTACAAGTCTATACTGAATGAGGGATTGATGACAATGTTATTCTAAACTATTGGCTGCAACAGGGTTCTAGTGGCATCCAGAAAAAAGGAATATACTTGCATTCAGCTTTTATGATTTTAGACATGGGATATGCTTCAAAGTATGCAGAGGGAGGATAGGCATTTAAAGAATGGCACATCAGGGGATTCATGTGACTTATGATTTTAGACATGGGATATGCTTCAAAGTATGCAGAGGGAGGATAGGCATTTAAAGAATGGCACATCAGGGGATTCATGTGACTTATGATTTTAGACATGGGATATGCTTCAAAGTATGCAGAGGGAGGATAGGCATTTAAAGAATGGCACATCAGGGGATTCATGCGACTTATGATTTTAGACATGGGATATGCTTCAAAGTATGCAGAGGGAGGATAGGCATTAAAAGAATGGCACATCAGGGGATTCATGCGACTTATGATTTTAGACATGGGATATGCTTCAAAGTATGCAGAGGGAGGATAGGCATTTAAAGAATGGCACATCAGTCGATTCATGCGACTTATGATTTTAGACATGGGATATGCTTGAAAGTATGCAGAGGGAGGATAGGCATTTAAAGAATGGCACATCAGGGATTCATGCGACTTATGATTTTAGACATGGGATATGCTTCAAAGTATGCAGAGGGAGGATAGGCATTTAAAGAATGGCACATCAGGGGATTCATGCGACTTATGATTTTAGACATGGGATATGCTTCAAAGTATGCAGAGGGAGGATAGGCATTTAAAGAATGGCACATCAGGGGATTCATGCGACTTATGATTTTAGACATGGGATATGCTTCAAAGTATGCAGAGGGAGGATAGGCATTTAAAGAATGGCACATCAGGGGATTCATGCGACTTATGATTTTAGACATGGGATATGCTTCAAAGTATGCAGAGGGAGGATAGGCATTTAAAGAATGGCACATCAGGGGATTCATGCGACTTATGATTTTAGACATGGGATATGCTTCAAAGTATGCAGAGGGAGGATAGGCATTTAAAGAATGCCACATCAGGGGATTCATGCGACTTATGATTTTAGACATGGGATATGCTTCAAAGTATGCAGAGGGAGGATAGGCATTTAAAGAATGGCACATCAGGGGATTCATGCGACTTATGATTTTAGACATGGGATATGCTTCAAAGTATGCAGAGGGAGGATAGGCATTTAAAGAATGGCACATCAGGGGATTCATGCGACTTTCTCATTATCTTTTATAAAAAAAAGCAAAATTGCAGCTAAAGAAAAGACTGAAGTGTTCAGTGATATTCTGAATAGTGAAGAGTTACTTGTCCCTGCGTATAAAGTAACAGCAGTGGGATGTATGTAAGGGTAACAGGGCAAAAACGAATCCCAGTAATTATAGGCCAGTTTCTCTGTCCAAGTCAGGTGCCAAACATTTTTGCTAGATGTTTGGCAAAAACAGCGGAACAATTTTTGATAGAATTGGTGAGAAGCAGATGAGTTTGGTTATCGCTGGATAAAGTTAATACATTTTCTCAAGCGGGCTGGACTTAAGAAGGGGTTGTTAGTTTGGCACTGATGGAAATATAGAATGACTTTTATGAGGGAGTTTGTTATCCAATTTTGCAATAAGTTAGAGGAAAGGAAAGTGGCTGAATGGTGTGAAAGCACTGCATATAAGACCATGCATCAGGATTTTAGTTAAAAATGGAAGATTGGAAATGGAAATATTGGAAAGGGAGATCAGGCAGGGATGTCCACCATCACAAAATCTGTTTATGAATGGCACAAGAGTCATTTTACAGGGAAAATTAGTTTACATTGTTCTACATGATTTTGTTGGAATATATGATTAGGCAATTGCCAATCATTTAAGACATTTAAGAATGTTTGGGGAAGGAGTGAGTTTTAACTGTAACCCAAAGTAGTTGTTAAGGTGAGAGGGGGAACAAATGTTTGGCTCACACATAACAGTGGTGGATATAAGGTAGACAATTTTTATTTCTTAATTTTACAATTTCTTAGGTGTAAGGTTAAGGAAAATGTTAAGAATTAGATGAATTGTTGGTCAACTAAGTTACTAATGATTAGGGGAAGGGATAAAGTTTCTAGAACATTGATTCTTCCATATGTGATTTGTATAGGCATATATACAGGGAGTGGTCCAAAGGACAGGGTGAGAGGAGAGTTACAGAGACTGAGTGACAGATTCATCTGTGGAGGACAAAGAAGGAGATTAGTCACAATAAGGATGCAAAAATGAAAAAAAGGCAGGGGAGTGGGGACTGCCAAATTTTGCAAGGTATATCGCTGCTATTGATGCAGTTATATGAATTAGGGGATGTAAAACTGGCAATCTAAATGAGTAAAGTAAGAAATGAGGAGGTATGAGAGAAAGGAGGAATCTTTAGAAGGGTAGAAAAAGATGCAATACTGTGTCAAAGTATATGAAGAGAAGAATAGATGGGGTAGAAATACAGAATCTTATGCTAAGGTGCTTGGGACTTGAATGGTTAACTGGGGTATGAAGAAGGAAGGTTTGGCTATGTATTCAATGGGGAATTGAAGAGTAAAAGATATGTTAAGGGGAAGGGTAGTATACAGGGTAGAGTTTAAGGTGTTTGAGGAGATGAGGGAGGACATTAGGGTAGGCAGCAAAAGTTTTTTAAGGTGAATTGGTGGAGAGAATAAGAGAAGAAATTGGGAAGAGAGGAAGGTTGGAAAGGATTAGACAGGTAGAAGTAATGAGATGGAACATAAGTAGGGGCTTAAAAAGTGTTCAGAAAGGCAGAATAGGATACCTTATAGGTACTGGGGGGGGGGGGTTGAAGACATCTTAGACAAAGTAGAATAAAAAGTGGGGGTGAGGATTTTTTTGTGAGAGGAAGTCTGTCTGGTAATTAGCAAAAACAGAAGCAGATTGTGGTTCAGGGAAAGTGGAGGGTAGACTGGAGACGTTTGCACAGCTTGTGTAGAACCCCAGTCAGAATGGAGAAGGAAGGTTGGGTCCCAGATGACAGTTATTAGAGGTGTCATCAGTGGGAGTGTTCTTCAGTTTCATAAGTGGTAGGACTTGTGGGAGTATAAATAAATTCAAAGGGTATGGAACAATGTCTTGAAAATATAGAGGAATATGTATAGAAAGGAAGAGAAAACATGTGGGTCTTTTATTTCCTTGGTATTAAAACAAATGTCCAGATATGTGAAATAAAAGAGAGGAAGAGGAATTAATGGTAGAAATAACTATTAAAAAAGACCGCGTAGAGCTGAGCTGGATAGAAGGGGGGCAGCCTTGGGGTAAAAAATTGCATAGTAAAGGTTTAGTTAGGCTCTAGCAAGATAAGCAAATCTAAAATGATGAATCAGAAATGGGTATGCTCAAAAGGGTGACTAGTGAGGTCAATGTAGCCAGTCAGGATTGCGTTATAGTGTTGGAATAAAGGAGAGCACGTTTAGAGGGTGGAATGAAGACAAAAGTTAGATTTGAAAGGCACAGAAAATATGTGTGTAATTTGATGGCATAGGTAGCATAATATGAAAACACACACTTCTTCCTGCAGAGTTTCATTGCCAAGTGGTGACTATAATAATAAAAAAAATTGGGGGTAGAGTATAAGGCAGTTACTGTTGCTGTGTTTATTATTACCATGCAAAAATAAAATAAAAATTATAAAGAGAAAAAAAATGACTTGCCAGTTAGTGACTAGGAACATGTGAGGGGGCAGTGCATACAAAACAAAATGATGTCAGGATTATTTGTCTAGGATACTGTGCAGTTATTTAGATACTTGGCAATTTTTATCAGTTATACATTTGGCAGATATCAGTAATTATTGCCCTATACCTTTTCTCATCTCAGTCTACATCAGCAGATTGTGATGGAAGAAGTTTTGTTTTTTTTAATGGTTGAAATGCTGTTAAGTGGGTAATTCTATTACTTTTTGTTGTAAACTTTGTTTCAACTTCTGGCAGGAACTATGTTTAAGACTACTTAACTGATAGGAAGCAATCGCATTTTAGTTTATCCAATAAAATACATTTAAATTAAAACAATTTGGTAGACAAGTGTACATTAAAAACTATCAGGAACATGAATCAAAAGGAATATGTGCATTTTGCACTGTCCTGAAACAAAAGTGAGTATGGCTGAGGGATAGGAATTGAAAACAACCCATCACCCAAGGTACACTAAATCCACTACTGCCGGTGGTGAGTGTAACATTAATGCCAAAAATGTCTTCGCCTAGATCTGTCTGAGAAATTCACTGCATGTCTCTAACACTTCATTATTGACTTATTCTGGGCACTACCTGAAAGCATTGAGTCATGTAATGCTGTGTTGTGCATTTAAAATGCAGCAGTATAACCTGAGGTTTCAGTTTATGTTCACTTCTGTCTGTGTTTAAATAAACTACTGCTTTTACCTTACCTCCACTTGCTTCCTGCTGGTTTTCCCCAGATCGGAGGTGCCCGCTTGTGTATGCACTGGTTTGTTTACTTTCCTGTAGAAGGAAATGAAAGAAGCTAAGGAAAGGATTCTTTTTAGATGGGATATAACATCCTCATTGTCTAGACATAGTAAGGCCTTGTTAAATTGAATGCAATTAGTAGTAAATGAAAATTAAATTCTAAACAAACTGTAAATGAAGTGCTGAATATAGTAAACAGGATAAAAAAATTGGAGGTGGGAGCTTTAGGAAAGGGAAGGAACAAATTGCATAGGAATAAATGGAATTTGTGGGGATAATACATGCAGAATAATGTTCAGGAGAAGAGAAATTTAAGGAAAGGCAAGACATGAGCATTTATATAATATGGAAGTAAATGATAATAATTAAGAAAGAAAAAACTCCATTGTAATGCATGAAGTTAATGAAAAGGTTCAAAATGTTTTTTTTTTCTTTTCTATACCTGTATGTGTACCTATGTCACTGGTCAATATATGATGTTAATGAAGGTGTTTAAAAAATGACTTGGGTGTTTATACTGACAACAAACTTTCCTTTCTCCACCACATATCTGGCTTGATTAGAAAATCTGTTTATTTTGCTCAGCTTACCCTTCATTGTATTTCATTAAAGTTCAGATAAATAAAAGTTGAATTTATTCCTCCTTTATTATGTCCATCATTGAATATAATACTCTTTTCAGTA
>NC_056731.1:811029543-811039543 GCF_019279795.1 Protopterus annectens | reverse complement strand
AACTTAGTTTTTTTTATGTATATTCTCTTGACATAGCTATAATGTGTGAGCTTACATCCATATTTGTTGGTATCCTTAACCTACAGAACTTTCACACTTTCATATGAAATACATGGACTGTCATAAGGATTTATAGCATCTTTCAGTTTGATAGATAAAATGCAATCTTCAGTATATGTTTTGAATTTAGGCTTCATTGCTTCAGTGAGTTCATTTTTGATATGTTCCACTTACATTATTTCATGTACATTCACTTTAATGATCTCCTCAATCAGGATACAGATTCCATAATGATTCTTTTAAAGACACAAAACAGTATTGTCCTTATCGAAAGCTGGAAAGTTTATTGCTTTCTGTACCCATATTCCAACTAAATCAAGGAGTAAGTTTACATTCACACATAAATGAGAGCCACATTCCCATTGTTTTCTAAGCATGGCAATATGCTAAGCCTGCATTACAGAATTATAGGCAACATATCTAATACTGTATAGTCTTATCAGTAAGGTATAGTCATTTTATCCTATTATTTAAATCCATACGTGAAAACTGGCCAGTCTTGCTGCTGTTCTAAATGTGTTTTCATTGTACTGCCTTTTGTTTCTCACCTTTGTCCAATGCCATTTTGTTAGATCATAAATATGTGCAATGTGAAAATATGACAATATATAAAACGGCACTGGGCTGAAGTTAAGCATGAAGCGTTTGTTGATGCATTCATGTTGAATTTCCTAGGAAAAGCAGTTTAAAGCACAGTATTAATATCAAAGTTCAGCATAGTTCATGCTTTGTATCTCATCAACTGGCATTAATAAATTTATGGACAGGTGCTTGATTTTATTTGCAAATTGTCAGTCTTCATTTAATTTAGCATCCAAATATTCTTCTCTGCTTGGCTTGTAGCATTGTTCATGGTAAGTGCACAGCTTAAGGTCACAAAGGGAAAAGGTATGGTTTGATATGTTTATCTTACACCATTAGCTCAATTGCTAACTCCATCCTCTGTCTCTCTTACTGTCTCACATAATATAATATTTTTACCACAAATACAAGGCAAAGCCTGTCAGTATTTTACAGTATCAGACACTGACCTATATGCTTTGTTATATAATAAAATGTATGGAAACACAAATGTTGTACATGTATGCTGGAAGTTAGGAGCCGTCTATACCCTGGACACTAGATAGAATGGTCAATAGTGGCAGCAACAGCCACAATACATTTGTTGAGGTCCTCATTGAAGCTGACAGGTACATTGAACTCTTACTAGTGTATTAATTAATGAAACATTTCATAACTTGAGTTTGGTTCCTGGCGTGAGTGCCTTCTGTGAGAAGTCTACACTTCCTCTCTGTGTCTGCATGGGGTTTTGCTGGGGGGTTTCTTTTCTTCCCACTTTCAAAGATATGAAGATATGATGCTGGTAGGTAAACTATTAAACCTTTAAATTACCTGCAGGCATATTCATGGTGTGTGTGCATGTGTGTGTGTATGTGTGTATGTGTGTGTGTGTGTGTGTGTGTGTGTGTGTGTGTGTGTGTGTGTGTGTGTGTGTGTGTGTGTGTGCGTGTGTGTGTGTGTGTGTGTGTGTGTGTGTGTGTGTGTGTGTGTGTGTGTGTGTGTGTGTGTGTGTGTGTGTGTGTGTGTGTGTGTGTGAACATGCTGCAATGGACTGGCATCTCATCCAGGACTGGTTCTCATTATTATGCCCAGTAAATGTTGGGCTAGGCTATGTATCCCCTTTATTGACTAGCATAAAGCAGGTATTGGAAAATGAATAAATGACTGAAGTAATAGGTTTATAAATGCAGGGCATAGGAACAAATACACTCACTGGCAAAAAACTATAAATTACTACTAACAAATGAATAATACTTAGCAACCTGAATCAATGATGTGTTGAAGTAATGACTATAACATCATAAAGCAGGGTTTGTTCAAATTCTTAAACAACAGTACATCCCTTTCACTAGTCAAACTGGATCAGTAGAGGTTTAGCTCAGTGGCCAACAGTAGGCTGTACTAGTCGATCAATAAAAAATAAACATTTTAGATTAATTCAAAAGACTATGCTCATGGTATTTTGTTTTATTTTATGAATACTTTCTTCTTTCATCATTTATCTTCTTTTTTTCCCAACCAGCAAATGCCTTCTTTTACCATAAGTAGTAATAAAATGAAGGTCTGTAATAAATCAGTTTTATTTGGTAGGAAGTTATTAGTTTTTGATTTCTTTGTCAAATTCAAGTTACATATACATGGATATTTCTCTAATAAAGTTCACAGATGATTATAAACTGTGAATCGATGCCACATTCCCCTCTGAAATACATGTACTCCAGTAGGACTTTACACTCGTCAACAGCTGGTGTACTAAAAATGGGCTCAAGCTCAATGCCAAAAAATGCAACATTGTAGCATTTGTTAAGCACCCCCCCAACTCCAGCTTATAGCATAGCTAACAAACCACTTCAAAATGAAAAGGTTGTGAGAGACCTGGGTGCATAGGTGGAAAGCTACCTTACATTTGACTATCAAATTGCAAAAGTGGTCAAGAAATCCCTTTACCTTGCACAGCTCATACTAAAAGATATTTCTTCCAGATCAAACGTAGTCCTCACCTCCTTGTACTCCACATTAATTAGTCCCATCATTGAGTACAACACCCCTTTTAGGATGTACCTTACTAAGCATATCAAGCAACTGAAAAAAATAATAAAAATAAGAAGTTTATAACTAAAAACATCAGGGGTCCAAAAGACCTGAACTAAAAGAAAGACTGGAGTCTTTGTCCTCATACTCAGTTTCATATGGACTCCTTAGAGGTGACCGTTGTCTTGCTTATGGGGCTATAACAAATCCAGTAGTCTGAGAACTCTTATATCTCAATAAATCATTCAGTCCATATAGCAATATGGCCTGAGATGTAAATCTACTCCAACAAATAGGAGAAACAGATCTGTCACACAGCATCTACCCTTTCTATAGAGTAAACTTTTCTCCAGCTGAAGTAGTGTGACACACACTGTCTGCCTTTAAAAAGGAGATGGGCAACTTGATGGGTCTCTTAAATTCACCTCTGGTATGACTAGCCTGGCCCTCCTTGAAAAGAGAAGCCTAAGGGTGGATACTGGCAAGGCGGAAATGGCCTTACGGCACAGTTGCCTTGTAACTCCCATGATCTTATGATTGTCTAATTCCAATGAAAGAATTTCACAGAGCTTCAAATATTCTGGTACACTATACTAACCACAAACAATGTGTTTACCCGGAAGACTCCATGTCCTTATTCTAAAATATATTCAACAGGGCCATGTCTTTACTAGCCTGGCAAAAGGAGGTACATACACATACTCAGTGAATAGTGTCTAAACATCCATGAAATGTTGTTTACCACATAGCTGTCTACTGGGTTGTGTAACATGTTTTCAACAAACAACCAATGACCATAAATGGACTGCTTGAAAGTAAGCAACAGAGAAATAATTCTCAGACCGCCTCACTCCAGAGAAGGCTGGGTCTTATACTTTGCCATTCTTCAAGTCCCAGATATATACAAGTAACTTCTTCAACATGATGTTATATACAGCTGCGTGAACTGGAGAAGGGAGAGTTTCTGTAACATGCTGCAAAAACTGAGGACGAATCATTATGTTATTTTCTGCATCTCCTGTTACTGGCGAAGAATTATCATCTTCCACTCATCTGCATTCCTGCATATCCTAATCCTTATTTCATTGTTTTCTGGGTATACTTCAATCTGTCATTCCAGTGACACCCCCTCCAGCTACTGGGTGTCAATTATCCCATTATATAGGGTATCTTTATTGTGTAATAACTGAAAGAATGATGAACAAAAGGAAGATATATATTTATGACAACATATAGTGAATTCAGACAAATTTTTGTTGATTTGGTCTGTCAAAACTGGAGAAGAATCTCACCGTTTTATTTATTTATTTATTTATTTATTTTATTTATTTAAGTTTGATGGCCGGGGAAGTCCACTAGGCCAAGAAGAGCCTGTTTTCAGTGGAGGCCTGGGGAGAAAAGCTCCACAATAATTGCAAGTCACATTTCACATGTTACAAAAGGACATAGTTCATACAGCTAATTAAACATTTACAGATAAGCTCTATGGTATTTGCAATTGGCTTGTCACAATGTTACAAAAATGAAAAGACATAATTCAATACAGAAATTTCAACATTTACATAAAGTGAATATTTTTGTTATAAATTCAATTGTAGGTTTAACATTTCAAAATATATAGCTACTAGCCATTAGTAGGTTAGGAAAATATTGTGCATGGAGAGGGTAATAGCATAATTGAGACTGGAGAGTATAGTACAATAGATATTAGAGATAAAATTAGTTTTTGGTAGGGGAGGGATTGGTTTGGGTGGAATGAAGTAATAGTAGAGGTAGTTGGATGAGTCAGTGCAAGGTGGAATGAAGGGGTGTAAGTTAGAGAGTGGCAAGGGCATTCCCATTTGGAAGAAAGATGAGAGAGTAGCTGACATTTGAAATTTGAATGGTTAGGTAGGTTGCGTAGGTCTGTGAGGAGAGAGTTCCACTGTTTAGCTAAGGAGTGGGACAGCAGTAGATAGCCAGGAGGTCATGCAGGTTTGTGGACCTGAAGGAGATTTTGGTTTTTGGATCTGAGTGAGCGGTTAGGAATGTAAGGTTTTAAGTAAGTAGCGAGAGCTGGGCAGTTGGCAGGTTTAATGATGAGCTTCTGGGCAATGGTGAGTTGTAGGCAACTGAGGTAGTTGGGTAGTTCAAACCAGTTGAGGGTGAGGAGGGACTAGCAGTGGTGGGATGAATTTTTTGAACTGGTTGCAAAATTGGAGATCTTGTGGTAGCAGGATTCAAGTTTGGACTGAAGGCCAAGATGGAGATTGGTGAAAGGAGGGGCACCATACATAAGGGAGGGGAGTAGGAAGGTGGATGCAAGAGTTTGACAGGTAAAGGGGCTTAGGAAGTGGTTGTGCCTGTAAAGGAGACCTAACTTTTGGTGTGTTTTCTTGATTGCGGAGTGGATGTGGGTGTCAAATTTTAGTTCTTCATCAATAATAATGCCAAGAAGCTTGGTGTTGGGAACAATTTCAAGGAGGGTGTTGTTTTGGCTCTGTATGGTGAATGTGGATTTGCCAATGGAGTTTTCGGTATGGGAAAAAAAAACATTAGTTTGGTTTTATTTGCATTTGGTGCCAGATGGTTAGACTGCATCCAGGTTTCTGTTCTGGAGAAGGCTAGTTGGGTTTTTGCTAGGACCTCGGAGGGGGAGAAGGCTGAGCATATGATTGTTGAATCATCTACATATTGGATAATAGATGAGTCTGGAATGGATTGGTGAAAGTTGTTAATGAATAGGTTGAAGAGAAGAGGGCCAAGAACAGAACCTTGTGGGACACCTGTGGTTGTGGGGAGGAAGGGGGAGGTTGAAGTTTTCCACTGGACAGCTTGTTGGCGGTTGGACAAGTAGCTGGAAAACCAGGCGATGGTGGTGGGAGAGTGGTGTAAGGTGGAGAGTTGGGATATAAGTAGGGTGTGTGAGATGGTGTCAAAGGCCTTTGACAGATCTAGGAATAGTGCAGATACGAACTTGGCTAAGTCACGTTCAAGGTTTCAAGAAAGGAAAGAAGGGCAGTCATGATGCTGTGGCCAGGACGGAAGCTGTATTGGGTAGGGGAGAGGAGATTGTTTAATGTTAAGTGTGCCATGAGTTGTGCTTGTATTGTTTTCTCTAGTATTTTAGAAAGAGGGGAAAGGATGGCAATAGGCCTGAAGTTGGTGGTATCAGTATTTTTGCCACCTTTGTGGAGGGGGATGATGTAAGCATGGCGCCAGATAGAAGGGATGTATGATTCTTGTATGGCTCTATTTATAAGAATAGAGATGGGATAAGCAATGCTGTCTGTAGATTGTTTGAGGAAGGTGGGTAGAAGGTTGTCGGTGCATTGCGACAGGGTTTGAGTTTGAGGAGAAGTTTTTTTATAGTGCTTGTGGGGATGGGCTTCAGGCAGAAGGATGTGGAGGAAGGTTGATGACTGGGGTGGTGGCTGGGGCAGGAGGGGGTGGGAAGGAGGCTAATAGTTTAGCTATGCAGTCTATGAAGAATGAGTTGAACTGGCTGGCTGTTTCAAGGTTGGAGAGGTTGGGGTCTAGGCAGGGGTTTTCTTTGTTGTCATGATGCAGCATGGATGAGATGGAGTCCCAGAAATGTTTGGAATTTGTTGAGTGCAAGGAATGGAGTTTGGAGTAGTGGGCTTTGCAGTCTTCAATTATTAGTTTTTTGTGGAGTTTTATAGTTGCTTATATTCTAGGAGGGTGTTTGTGTTTTTATGTTTTTGATATTGTTTCTATTTTTTTGTCCCTTTGGTGCAAGGCTAGTTTAGTATATTTTGATAACCATGAGCAGGGACTGGTTTTGATCCATTTGGTTTGGGGTGGGCTTGCTGATTGCGAAGGGTTAGGAATGAGTGGTTAAAGTAGGAAATGGCATCATCTAGAGGAAGGTTTTTTAGAGGGGACCAGTCAGTATGTTTTAAGCGTTTGGAGAAAGTTAGAGGGTTGAAAGAGGAGAGGTTGTGGGTTTGTATGTAGTGGTGTTGTTTATGCAGTGGAGATGGGTGATGGTCGGCGAAAGCTGGTAGGTGATCACTGAGAGGATCAGGTAATGTTCTGGCTTTGGTGATAAGGTTTAGATGAGTTGTTAGGATCCAGTCAATGATGGCACCAGAGGTACCATCTTTATTTGGTTTTGTTGGAGAGTGTATTAGTTGGGAGAAGTTGTACAGGTTGATTGTGTGGGATGGGGCTTCAGAGTTAATAGTATTCCAGTTGATGTTGGTATCACTGAGTATATAGGTTTCATTTTTTATATTGGAGGAGAACCAGGACAGGATGTTTTCAAGAGTTTTAATATTATCACCAGGGGGAATATGGAGGGCAGCAATACATATGGAATTGTGGTTGTTTATTTTTAGTAAACCTATTATAATTTCAGCATTGCCAAAGGTTGGTATTTTATTGGAGTAGGGAGTTATGGTATGGGAGGTGGGGTAGATTATTGCTACTCCACCTCCTTTTTTAAGGCTCTGTCATTGCGAATGATTTGGAAACCTGGTGGTCGGATTTCGCTATCTTTTATATAGGTTTTCAGCCAGGTTTCAGAAACGGTGGTAATGTCGGGGTGGTTATGGGAGAGCCAGGCATGGAGGTTAGGGATCTGGGTTTTCAGGCTTTGTGCATTAAGTGTTGTAAGGCAAATGGACTTTGAGTTTGTGGGTTGAGTGGAGGGTTTGGTGAGACTGATGTTAGAGAAGTGTCCGGGGTTGGGGTGGATGTCACTGGCTAGTGAGGGAGAGATGTGGTGGAGTAGGAGAGTGAGACAGTATGTTGGGAAAGGGTAGCTTGGGTTGTGTGAGAGTAGTAACTTTCTGGTACCACATTTAAGAGGGGAGTACATGGGGTGTTGGGAGCAGTTTTGGTTTGAAAAAATAGATTGGGTTAGAGGTAAAGAGTTCATGCGAAATGGATGAGTAGGATGGGAACTGAGGTTGATGGTAAGATGTAGTGGAGTGTGTGTGAGAGTTATGACAAGGGTTGGGAAAAAGTATGAGATAGGTAAGAGAAGAGAGAGAGAGATTAGTAGGGCAAATGTGGTTATAGAGAGAGATGTTATGTAGAGCATTGTAGGAGGGGTGGATGTTTGGGGTGATGTAGATCTACAGGTAGGTGGGGTTTGGCTTAAATGTATTGTGATTGGAGAGTTGTTGGGTGGGGAGGAGTTAGGGGATGTATAAAAGTACAGGTAATGGAGGCGAGTGAGATTTGGGGGCAGGGTAGGGGAGCAGAGTGAGCCTGAAGGGTGAACGGAGCAGGTTACATCTTCCTGGAGGAGCAGCAGTCACCAAACAGAAAACAATCAATGAGAAGGTTAGCAACTACAGAAATAGGGCAGCCTATCATTTTGGTTTGAATATTACCTTTCTGTTTGTTTTTATTATTTATGCACCAATGGGGAGCTGCAGTTCACTGAGAAGTAGGAAAATAATGTAGTTATGCCAAGGGTTTTAGAAATGGACATGCAGTAAATTATGGCTCAATAGAGTACTAATTAAAAAAGAACGGAATATGGTATAAGCGAGTACACTACTGGGGATTCCTATGAAGCAAGGGCAGAAAAGCTAAGTAAAAAGATGGTTCCTTTCCACATCAGGTTTTTTGATTCAATTGTAAGTACAATCATAAGAACAAATGGTACTTACAGTTGTGCACACTACTGAGGGATGCTTATGGGACGGATACAAACAGAGTGTAATCAGGCAGAGGTTTTTAGTATTTAAAGATGGCGCCGCAACTCAGGGGAGGAATAAGATTGCTTACTATGTTACTAATCTACAGTACTTTTTGCAATCATCTCACAACCAATAACCTGACTTTATCTCTCTGCTACTACTATTCCCAGATTTCCTACCTCCATCCTACATTACCTTGAAAAACATTATCTTCATTACTGGATGATAATCTAGTTATGTACCTATGTATACATGTACTGTCAGCAGACAGATTTATGTACAGTTGCATTGCCTTCTTACTTTGTTAAAAAAAATGTATACTGCTTAAAAATTTGTTAAAACCTTTGTATACTGTTCAAAACTCATTGTAGCCAACTGAGTTGTTATCAAATGTATTGTATAAATCATTGTGGAGCTTTTCTCCCTGGGCCTCCACTGAAAATGGGTACTTTTTGGCCCAGTGAACCTTCCCAGTAAACAAATGCAAATAATTAAAATAAATAAACATGCAATGTAGCTATATTACTTCAATGTGTGTTATTCCTTCTCTGTGATGTAATTGTTATATGCTTTTGTAGGTGTTCTTGTTGTACAATACAATGAGGGCAGCGCATGAAACTGGTCATGTCTGATCAGTGCTCTACCCGAGTAAACAAAATCAGTACAGCAGTCTATAAATAAATGTGGTGGATATCTGCAGCACAAAATAGCTAAACATGCAGTTTTTCCTATACAATTGCTAGAAGTTTGAAAAGTATGTGAACAAGAAACAAGATGGCACAATTAGAAAGTAATGCAAAATAAAAATATCTCAATGCAGTACATGCACAATTTTAAGTATGTTTTAGAAAGAGCAAGTACTTCCATTAATTCATATGATGTGATTATTAATAATATTAGTCCTTTGCTATTCAAAGTGTTGTATATGTTATTAAATATACTTGCTTTCAAACAAAATGGTACCTAGGGAAGATAATTTATTATTTTAAGATTATAATTATGGGACATTTAAGGGACATAACATAGGCCTTTAGTCCCATTATATTACAATTTAATGAAGTACATGATGGAAGCCTGGATCTATGTTACTTGTGTTATTTTCTATGTAGCCCCCAAACATATTGGATGAAATACAGAATACAAATTAGTTTTAGACAGCAATCTTACAAAAGTGAAGAGATATTTAAACGTTTGGGATATAATACTTTGCCACTTAAAAGTCTGTGTTGGGAAGTTGAATGTGGTTATGTATGCATATAATTTTAAGTGTTTATGGAATCATCTTACTAACTGGTTAATAATAATGATTACATTTTCTGGAAAAAGTTCAGTAAAAGTTGTAAGTGTTTACTGCTTGAAAACACATTTGAGCTGAGATGTTAAGAGTTGATATTTGTTAACATAACTTCAGTGAATGTTCATGTCATTCTATTTTGTTTTGTTGAATTATTAAGGGAAAATATAAACATGTTGTGGTGTGGTAACACTGAATACAGAATATATTTTCCTTAGCTTGGGAAACAAAGCTAATGCTTAAATGTAAGACTTGGAAGTATTAATCCTATATCCCTCAATGTGGCTGACTGGGATTCAATAAAATATTGCCACCGACACTATTTTGGAAATTCCACAATTCCCACTAATGCAATGATGCAATAATGCAATGATTTTATAATGTGATTCAGAGAAACGAT